>NW_028270141.1:58912211-59066117 GCF_037043375.1 Chiloscyllium plagiosum
ATTCATCACAAAGAACTACAGACTTAAATTCATAGATTTAATCGTAGTCTTCCCAGACATTCATGAATCAAAGGCTATTTCTGTACAGAGAAATCTAGTAAGCTGAACTCCAAGAAATTATATAATATACATATATTTGTCATTTGAATTGTTTAATTTAGAAAAATGTGGAAATGTTTAGTTGTTTAATGGTTAATTATGAGTGTCTGATCACTACAGCTGCTCATTGTGCTTCATTAGTTAAGCCTGGATGCTTATTCAGAGAAAAGTAACCAAACTATAAAAGTTGCTGTCGACTAAATTTGTACAGGCGAAGCAGATGTTTTAAACCCCTGAGAGTAAATTCCTGTTACACATTCAGACAGTTTGTTTTTGTTTCAGCAGCAGGAAGAGCAGGAGCATTGACCAGGGAGCTAACAGGAAGGTAAATCACTGATTTAAAAACTTACCTCTGAATAGATACACTGAGCAGGAGCGGACACGGGACTGCTGAGTAACTGAAGTAATATATTTGGGTGGTTGCATCACCTGAAACACTATTAGGTAGTGTCTCCCATCTATCCTCCTCCTCTAATCAAAGAAAAGGTTATAGAACATAGAACATAGAAGAATACAGCGTAGTACAGGCCCTTTGGCCCTCGATGTTGCGCCGATCCAAGCCCACCTAACCTATACTAACCCACTATCCTCCATATACCTATCCAATGCCCGCTTAAATGCCCATAAAGAGGGAGAGTCCACTACTGCTATTGGCAGGGCAATCCATGAACTTACGACTCGCTGAGTGAAGAACCTACCCCTAACTTCAGTCCTATATCTAGCCCCCCTTAATTTAAAGCTATGCCCCCTTGTAATACCCGACTCCATACGCGGGAAATGGTTCACACTGTCAACCCTATCTAACCCCCTAATCATCTTGTACACCTCAATCAAGTCACCCCTAAACCTTCTTTTCTCTAATGAAAACAGCCCCAAGTGTCTCAGTCTTTCCTCATACGATCTTCCTTCCATACCAGGCAACATCCTGGTAAACCTCCTCTGCACCCGTTCCAGTGCCTCCACATCCTTCCTATAGTATGGCGACCAAAACTGCACACAATATTCCAGATGCGGCCGCACCAGAGTCTTATACAACTGCATCATGACCTCAGGACTCCGGAACTCAATTCCTCTACCAATAAAAGCCAGTACGCCATATGCCTTCCTCACCGCACTATTTACCTGGGTGGCAACTTTCAGAGATCTGTGTACATGGACACCAAGATCCCTCTGCTCATCCACACTACCAAGTATCCGACCATTAGCCCAGTACCCCATCTTTTTGTTATTCTTCCCAAAGTGAATCACCTCACACTTAGCTACATTGAATTCCATTTGCCACCTTTCTGCCCAGCTCTGCAGCTTCTCTATATCCTGCTGTAACCTGCCACATCCTTCCTCACTGTCAACAACTCCTCCGACTTTCGTATCATCCGCAAACTTGCTCACCCAACCTTCTAACCCCTCTTCCAGGTCATTTATAAAAATGACAAACAGCAATGGTCCCAAAACAGATCCTTGCGGAACACCGCTAGTGACAGCACTCCATGAAGAAACTTTGCCATCAACTACTACCCTCTGTCTTCTTCCATCCAGCCAATTCCTAATCCAAACCTCCAACTCACCCTCAATGCCATATCTCCGTATTTTCTACCATGGGGAACCTTATCAAACGCCTTACTAAAATCCATATATACCACATCTACCGCTTTCCCCTCATCAACCTCCTTCGTCACCTTTTCAAAGAATTCAATAAGGTTTGTGAGGCACGACCTGCCCTTCACAAAACCATGCTGACTATCCTTGATCACATTATTCCTATCCAGATGTGCATAAATCCTATCCCTTACAATTCTCTCTAAGACTTTGCCCACAACAGAAGTGAGACTCACCGGCCTATAGTTACTAGGGTTATCCCTACTCCCCTTTTTGAACAAGGGAACCACATTTGCTATCCTCCAGTCTTCGGGCACTACTCCTGTAGACAAAGAGGACATAAAAATCAAGGCCAATGGCTCTGCAATCTCCTCCCTTGCTTCCCAGAGAATCCTAGGATAAATGCCATCAGGCCCAGGGGACTTATCTATTTTCACCTTTTCCAGGATTTCCAACACCTCTTCTCTACATACCTCAAAGCCATCCATTCTACTTATTTGTGACTCAGTATTCACATCGACGACAATGCCCTGTTCCTGAGTAAATACTGAAGAAAAGTATTCATTCAGTGTCTCCCCAATCTCTTCCGCCTCCACACGCAACTTCCCACTACTATCCTTGACTGGACCTATTCCTACCCTAGTCATTCTTTTATTCCTAACATACCTATAGAAAGCCTTAGGGTTTTCCCTAATCCTACCGACTAAGGACCTTTCATGTCCCCTCCTTGCTGCTCTTAGCTCTCTCTTCAGGTCCTTCCTGGCTACCCTATAACTCTCAATCGCCCCAATTGAACCTTCACGTCTCATCTTGAGATAGGCCGCCCTCTTCCATTTAACAAGGGATTCCAATTCCTTATTAAACCACGGCTCCCTCGCACGACCCTTTCCTCCCTGCCTGACAGGTACATAATTATCAAGGACACTCAATAGTTGCTCCTTGAACAAGCTCCACATATCATTTACACTCTTGCCTTGGAGTCTACTTTTCCAAGCCACACATCCTAAGTCATGCCTCACCGCATCATAATTTCCCTGACCCCAGCTATAACTCTTGCCCTGTAGTACACACTTATCCCTCTCCATCACGAGAGTAAAAATCACCGAATTATGGTCACTATCCCCAAAGTGCACTCCTACCTCTAATTCTAACACCTGGCCTGGTTCGTTACCCAGAACCAAATCCAGTATGGCCTCACCTCTTGTTGGCCTGTCTACATATTGTGTCAGGAAACTCTCCTGCACACATTGAACAAACACTGACCCATCTAACGAACTTGAGCAATAGCTTTCCCAATCAATATCAGGAAAGTTAAAGTCCCCCATAACAACCACCCTATTACTGTCACTCATCTCCTGAATCACCTTCCCTATCCTTTCTTCAATGATTCTAGGACTATTAGGAGGCCTGTAAAAGACTCCTAACAGGGTGACCTCACCTTTCCTATTCCTAACCTCAGCCCAAACTACCTCAGATGGCAAGTCCTCATCCATGTTCTGTGCACCGGATTGGTAAGGTGACTAGTTTCTCTTTTTTTTAAGATTTTCAGTTGTCTCTTTGGGAATTTAGAATAATAGGAATGGAGATTAAAGTAGTTGAATGTTCCTCCTGCAGAATGTGGGAGGTAAGGGTCACCACTAGTGACCCAGCTGACTTCCTCTGCAGGAAGTGCACCCAACTCCAGCTCCTCGAAAACTACATTAGGGAACTGGAGCTAAATGAACTTCATATCATCCTGGAGGTGGAGGGGGTTATTGAGACAAGTTACAGGGAGGCGTCACAGCTCAAGTTCAAGATAAAGACAGATGGGACACAGTCAGAGGATGGAAAGGAAACCGGCAGGCAGTGCATGGAACCCTGTGACCGTTCCCCTGAATAACAAGTATACCATTTTGGATACTATTGGGGGGGCGGGGGGGGGGGGGGTGTACTTACCAGGGGTAAGCCATGGGGTACAGGTCTCTGGCACAGAGTCTGTCCCCGTTGTCCAGAAGGGAAGGGGGAAAAGGAGCAGAGCATTAGTCATTGGAGACTCCACAGTTAGGGAGACAGATAGGAGGTTCTGTGGGAATGAAAGAGACTCGTGGTTGATGTGTTGCCTTCCAGATGCCAGGGTTCATGATGTCTGATTGTGTTTTGGGGATCCTAGAGGGGGACAGCGAGCAGCCCCAAGTCGTGGTCCACATGGGCATAAAAAACATAGGTAGGAGAAAGGATGGAGATTAGGCAGAAATTCAGGGAACCAGGATGGAGCTAAACAAACTGGGTTGTTATCTCCGGTTTGTTGCCCATGCCACATGCTAGCGAGGCGATGAATATGAAGAGAACGGAGTTGAACACGTGGCTACAGGGATGGTGCAGGAGGGTGGGTTTCAGATACCTGGATAATAAGTGCTCATTCGGGGGTAGGTGGGACTTCTACAAACAGAATGGTCCACACCTGAACCAGAGGGGTACCAATATCCTGGGGGCAAAATTTACTAATGCTCTTTAGGAGGGTTTAAACTAATTTCACTGGGGGGTGGGAACCTCCAGTGTCCAGGATGTTGAGAATAGTGAGGTTATAAATACGGTTTCAAGGTTGCAGGAGTTCACTGACAAGCAGGAAGGTGGTTTGAAATATATCTACTTCAAAGCCAGGAGCATCTGGAATAAGGTGGAAAAACTTGCAGCATGGGTTGGTATCTGGGACTTTGATGTTTGTGGCCATTTTGGAGATATGGATAGAACAGGAACAGGAATGGTGTGTTGCAGGTTCCAAGATTTAGATGTTTCAGTGAGAACAGAGATGATGGTAAAAGAGGGGGAGGTTGTTAGTCAAGGACATTAGCGGAAAGGACTTTGAGGACTTTGGGTGGAAGGTTTGCTCGAGTGGTTGAGGAGGGTTTAAACTAGTAAGGCAGGGGGGTGGGAACCTGAGCTATATACCGACGGTGAGAGTTGATGGAGATGAGCAGTAACAAGAGGTAGCGCAGCCAGTAGAAAGGAATTTCCTGGGAAATAACCAAGGGATCGGTTAAAGTGTGTTTGCTTAAATGCAAGGAGTATCAGGAATAAAAGTGATGAGCTTAGAGCATGGATCAGTACCTGGTGCTATGATGTTGTGGCCATAGCAGAGACGTGGGTTTCTCAGGGGCAGGAATGGTTGCTGGAGGTTCCAGGGTTTAGAACATTTAAAAAGAATAGGGAGGAGGGGAAAAAAAAGAGGGTGGGTAGCACTGCTAATCACAGCTACAGAAGTTACCATTGTCAAGGAGGGTCTGCCTACTGATCAGTATGGGTGGAAAGTAGGAACAGTAAGGGAGCAACCACCTCATTAGGGGTTTACTACAGGCCCCCCAATAGCAGCAGGGAGATTGAAGAAAGCATAGGTCGGCAGATTTTGGAAAAGTGTGAATGTAGTAGGGTTGTTGTAATGGGTGACTTTAACTTTCCCAATATTGATTGGAACCCCCTTCGAGCAGATGGTTTGGAAGGAGCTGTTTTTGTAAGGTGTGTTCAGGAGTGTTTCCTAACTCAGTACGTTAACAGGCCGACGAGGGAAGATTTGTGGGCGGCACGGTGGCCCAGTGGTTAGCACTGCTGCCTCACAGCGCCAGAGACCCGGGTTCAATTCCCGCCTCAGGCGACTGACTGTGTGGAGTTTGCACGTTCTCCCCGTGTCTGCGTGGGTTTCCTCCGGGTGCTCCGGTTTCCTCCCACAGTCCAAAGATGTGCAGGTCAGGTGAATTGGCCAGGCTAAATTGCCCGTTGTGTTAGGTAAGGGGTAGATGTAGGGGTAGGGGTATGGGTGGGTTGCGCTTCGGCGGGGCGGTGTGGACTTGTTGGGCCGAAGGGCCTGTTTCCACACTGTATGTAATCTAATCTAATCTAATCTAATTCTGGATTAGTGGTGCTGGAAGAACACAGCCGTTCAGGCAGCATCCAAGGAGCTTCGAAACGTTTCGGGCAAAAGCCCTTCATCAGGAATAAAGGCAGTGAGCCTGGAGCGTGGAGAGATAGGTTAGCGGAGGGTGGGGGTGGGGAGAAAGTAGCATAGAGTACAAGGGGTCAGTGGGGGAGGGGATGAAGGTGATAGGTCAGGGAGGAGAGGGTGGAGTGGATAGGTGGAAAAGGAGATAGGCAGGTAGGACAAGTCTGGACAAGTCATGGGGACAGTGCTGAGCTGGAAGTTTAGAACTAGGGTGAGGTGGAGGAAGGGGAAATGAGGAAACTGTTGAAGTCCACATTGATGCCCTGGGGTTGAAGTGTTCCGAGGCGGAAGATGAGGCGTTCTTCCTCCAGGCGTCTGGTGGTGAGGGAGCGGTGGTGAAGGAGTCCCAGGACCTCCATGTCCTCGGCAGAGTGGGAGGGGGAGTTGAAATGTTGGGTCACGGGGAGGTGTGGTTGATTGGTGCGGGTGTCCTGGAGATGTTCCCTAAAGCACTCTGCTAGGAGGCGCCCAGTCTCCCCAATGTAGAAGCGACTGCATCGGGAGCAACGGATAGAAAGAAGGCAGCTTACGTAAGGTGGAGGAAGCAAGGGTCTTGCTCACTTCTAAAGGATTACAGGCAGGCGAGGAAGGAGCTCAAAAATGGTCTGTGGAGAGCCAAGAGGGAGCACGAGAAAGGCTTGGCAGGAAATATTAGGGAGAATCCAAAGGCATTTTACACATATGTGAGGAATAAGAGAATGATCAAAGAAAGAGTAGGGCCGATCAGGGATAGCATAGGGAAATTGTGTATAGCGTCTGAGGAGGTAGAGGGAAGCCCTAAATGAGTTTTTTGCTTCTGTCTTTACTGAAGAAATGGACTTTGTAGTGAATGAAACCTTGGAGGAGCAGGTAAACATGCTGGAACGGATAGAGATTGATGGAAGCTAATGTGCTGAAAATTTTGGCAAACATTAAGATTGACCAGTCGCCAGGGCCAGACCAGATTTGTCCTCGGCTGCTTTGGGAAGCAAGAAATGTGATTGCTTCGCCGCTTGTGAAGATCTTTGCATCCTCGCTCTCCACCGGAATCGTACCTGAGGACTGGAGGGAGGCAAATGTAATTCCTCTCTTCAAGAAAGGAAATAGAGAAATCCCCAGCAATTACAGACCAGTCAGTCTCATGTCTGTCATAGATTAGATTAGATTACTTACAGTGTGGAAACAGGCCTTTCGGCCCAACAAGTCCACACCGCCCCACCAAAGCGCAACCCACCCATACCCCTACATTTACCCCTTACCTAACACTATGGGCAATTTAGCATGGCCAATTCACCTGACCTGCACATCTTTTTGGATTGTGGGAGGAAACTGGAGCATCCGGAGGAAACCCACGCAGACATGGGGAGAACGTGCAAACTCCACACAATCAGTCGCCTGAGGCGGGAATTGAACCCGCGTCTCTGGCGCTGTGAGGCAGCAGTGCTAACCACTGTGCCACTGTCATCTGCAAGGTCTTAGAAAGGATTCTGAGGGACAGGATTTATGACCATCTGGAAGAACATGGCTTGATTAAATGCAGTCAGCACAGCTTTGAGAGGGGCAGGTCATGCCTCACAAATCTTATTGAGTTCTTTGAGGATGTTACTCGACAAGTTGATGAGGGTCGAGTGGTGGATATGGTGTATATGGACTTCAGCAAGGCATTTGGTAAGGTTCCCCATGCTAGGCTCATTCAGAAAGTCAGGAGGAATGGGATACAGGGAAATTTAACTGTCTGGATACAAAATTGGCTGGTTGACAGAAGACAGCGAGTGGTAGTGGAAGGAAAGTATTCTGCCTAGAAGTCAGTGGTGAGTGGTGTTCTACAGGGCTGTGTTCTTGGGCCTCTACTCTTTGTAATTTTTATTAATGACTTGGATGAGGAGATTGAAGGATGGGTTAGCGAGTTTGCAGATGACACAAAGGTTGGAGGTGTCGTTGACAATATAGAGGACTGTTGTAGGCTGCAGGGTGACATTGACAGGATGCAGAGATGGGCTGAGAGATGGCAGATGGAGTTCAATCTGGATAAATGCGAAGTGATGCATTTTGGAAGGTCGAACTTGAAAGTTGAGTACAGGATTAAAGACAGGATTCTTGGCAGTGTGGAGGAACAGCGGGATCTTGGTGTGCAGGTACATAGATCCCTTAAAATTGCCACTCAAGTGGACATGGCTGTTAAGAAACATATGGTGTTTTGGCTTTCATTAACAGGGGGATTAAGTTTAAGAGCCGTGAGACCTTGTTGCAGCTCTATAAAACTTTGGTTAGACCACACTTGGAATACTGTGTCCAGTTCTGGTCGCACTATTATAGGAAAGATGTGGATACTTTGGAGAGGGTTCAGAGGAGGTTTACTAGGATGCTGTCTGGAATGGAGGGCTTATCTTACGAACAGAGGTTGACTGAGCTCGGACTTTTTCCATTGGAAAAAAGGAAGAGAGGGGACCTAATTGAGGTGTATAAGATAATGAGAGGCATAGATAGAGACCTTTATCCCACGGCAGAAATTGTTAACATGAGGGGTCATAGTTTTAAGCTGTTTGGCAGAAAGTATAGAGGTGATGTCAGAGGCGGGTTCTTTATGCAAAGAGTTGTGAGAGCATGGAATGCGTTGCCAGCAGCAGTTGTGGAAGAGAGGTCATTGGGGATATTTAAGAGCCTGCTGGACATGCATATGGTCACAGACATTTGAGGGTTTGTACATTAGGTTTACCTTACATGAGAATCAATGGTCTGCACAACATCGTGGACTGAAGGGCCTGTTCTGCGCTATACTGTTCTATGTTCTATCTGCTGAGATATGGGCTCAGATCAGAAACAGGAACTCCCTGTTGGGAGTTTTCTACAGGCCCTCCGAATAGTTCCACATTGGATTTGGTAGAGGGTGGTGAACCTGGCTAGGTGTTAGATTTGGAGGTGAGTACTTTGGTGATAGTGACCACAATTCGGTTATGTTTACTTTAGCAATGGAAAGGGATAGGTACATACTGCAGGGCAAGAGATATTGCTGGGGAAAGGTAATTATGTTGACATTAGGCAAGTTTTAGGATGCATAGGATGGGCACAATTGAAATGCAGAGCTTATTCAAGGAAGTTACTGCACGTACTTGTTAAGTATGTACCTAACTGTCAGGGAGGAAATGGTCGAGTGAGGGAGCCATGGCTTACTAAAGAAGTTGAATGTCTTGTCAAGAGGAAGAAGGCTTATGTTAAGATGAGACATGAAGGCTCAGTTAGGGCACTTGAGAGTTCCAAATTAGCCAGGAAGGACCTAAAGCAAGAGCAAAGAGGAGCCAGAAGGGGACAGGAGACGTTGTTCGCAGATAGGATCAAGGAAAACCATAAAGCTTTTTATAGGTACATCAGGAATAAAAGAATGACTAGGGAAAGATTAGAGACAATCAAGGATAGTAGTGGGAAGTTGTGCGTAGAGTCTGAGGAGATGGGGAAGTGCTAAATGAATATTAGTATTCACACTGGAAAATGACAATGTTGCCAAGGAGAGTACTGAGAGACAGGTTACGAGACTAGATGGGATTGAGGTTCACAAGGAGGAGGTGTTAGTAATTCTGGAATGTGAGAAAATAGTGAAGCCCCCTGGGCCGGATTTACATTTATCCTCAGATTCTCTGGAAGCCAGGGAGGAGATTGCAGAGTTTTTGGCTTTGATCTTGATGTGGTTATTGTCTACAAGAATAGTGCCAGATAGTAAATGTTGTCCCCTTGTTCAAGAAGGGGAGTAGAAATAACCCTGGCAATTATAGTCCAGTGAGCCTTACTTTCATTCTGGGCAAAGTGTTGGGAAAGGTTGTAAGAGAAGGGATTTATAATCATCGAGAGAGGAATAAATTGATTAGGGATAGTCAACACAGTTTAGTGAAGGGTAGGTCGTGCCTCACAAATCATATTGAGTTCTTTGAGATGGCGATCAAAGAGGTGGATGAGGGTAAAGCAGTTGATGTGGTGTACATGGATTTCAGTAAGGCATTTGATCAGGTTACCCATGGTAAACTATTACACAAAATACAGAGGCATAGAATTGAGGGTGATTTAGTGGTTTGGATCACCTGGAGTTCAATTATTAGTGGTGTACCGCAAGAATATGTTTTGGGGCCACTGCAGTTTGTCATATTTTTAAATGACCTGGATGAGGGCGTAGAGGATGGGTTATTAAATTTGCAAATGACACTAAGATCGGCAGAGTTGTGGATAGTGCCAAAGAATATTGCAGGTTAAAGAGGGACATAGATCAGCTGCAGAGCTGGGCTGAGAGGTGACAAATGGAGTTTAATGTAAAAAAGTGTGAGGTGATTCACTTTGGAAGGAGCAACAGTAATAAAGAGTACTGGGCTAATAGTAAGTTTCTTGGTAGTGTAGATGAGCAGAGAGATCTTGTGCATGTGCATAGATCCCTGAAAGTTGCTACCCAGATTGACAGAGTTGTTCAGGTATACAGTGTGTTAGTTTTTATTGGTAGAGGAATTGAGTTTCAGAGCCACGAGGTCATGGTGCAGCTGTACAAAACTCTGGTACAGCCACACTTGGAGTATTACGTCCAATTCTGGCCACCATATTACAGGAAGGATGTGGAAGCTTTGGAAAGGGTGCAGAGGAGACTTACTAGGATGCTGCCTGGTGTGGAGAAAAGGCGGAAAGATTTGAGGCTGTTTTCATTAGAGAGAAGAAGATTGAGAGGTGATTTAATTGAGACACAAGATAATCAGAGGATTAGATCAGCTGGACAGTGAGAGCCTTTTTCCTCGGATGGTGATGGCTAGCTTTAAATTGAGGGATGACAGATATTGGACAGATATCAGAGATAGTTTGTTACTCAGAGTATGGGGCATGGAACACACTGCCTGCAACAGTAGCAGACTTGCCAAGTTTTAGGGCATTTAAATGGTCATTGGATAAACATTTGGTTGAAAATGGAATGGTTTAAAATAGATAGGCTTCAGATTGGTTCCACAGGTCAGCACAGAGGACAAGAAGGGCCTGTACTGTGCTGGAATGTCCCTATGTTCTAAAGGCTGGGGTATCATTGCTGTAAAGTTTGGAGATATAATAAGTACAATAGCCTTTTAGTTAATCCTTTAAGGAAACAGGGCACACATGTAAAACAAATTAAAAACTAGAGCAATCCTAAAACTTGCTCTGTTCATCAAATTTCCTTAAAAGGTCCTGAAAGAGCCATCAGCATTTCAGCAATATATGTAAGAGGCTCCCAAAAATGTTTTCTATATTTAATCCAATGATATTAGATTTCACCCTGAAATAATTATTTGAATTTAGCATGATAACTGTTACATAGTTAGGTCCCTATTTTTAAATAGGGTTCTTAGTTATTTTGAGGAAAGGAAGACCAAAAAGGAAAAATTTGATTAAGGGCATGTGACTACTTTTCCATATATTGTAATCATCAAAATTTCCCAAGATTTTGTCAACAAAGTTTTTTAATGCATAATTTCCCCCAATTCTGATGGGGTAACACTGACAGCTGGTTGCCATTTGATAACAAGAATCATCTATAATTCAGCAAAATCAAAAATAATTCAACAGTGCCTTATCAACACACTCTCATTGAATATTGCCTTACATGAGACAAATATTAATGCCATGAACAATAAATATTTTCTATAACTGTCAAAGTTTCAAACTTTCCTCAGCAGCATGCTTGCTGGGTCTCTTAAATAAAACCCCTGTCTTGGGTACAAGTCAGATGAATCAACTGGAAAATTCACTTTAATGGTTCTGACCAAAGCTCATCCAAACAAAATGTTAAGTATTTTGCTCCCTTATGTAGGTGCTGCTAAGTCCAGGATTTTATCTTCTACTTAATATTTCCAGCATCCGCAATATTTTGATTGAATTAGTGTTTATTGATTTGAGAATTTGCCCTCTTTTGACCTGCATACTTGTACAGAGATGGAATAACCATCTATGACGACACGGTGGCTCAGTGGTTAGCACTGTTGCCTCACAGTGGCAGGGACCTGGGTTCAATTCCCACCTCCGGTGACTGTGTAGGTTTCCTCTGGGTATGCCGGTTTTCTCCCATAATCGAAAAATGTGTAGGTCACGTGCATTGGCCATGCTAAATTGCCCATAGTGTTAGGTGCATTAATCAGGGTAAATATAGGGTACAGGAATGAGTCTGAGGTGATGTAAGAGGTGATGTTGGAAAGGTGTCGCATTCCTCGGCATTTCATTTTGTTTGAGCATTGTACCTGTGAGAACAGAATAACATGAGTGTTACTTCAGGTAATTAATGCTTTTAGGGATTCTTACCTGTATTCATCGCTGCATTCTTTCAAATTACATAAAATTTTGTTTCGATTTTTTTAAGAGGACAATGGGCCATGGATGTTTTTTCCTTCAGACACACATATAGGCATGAAGAAAGAAGGTAATAAATCATAAACACTTGGTATCTCATCTGAAGTAAAGTATCCATAAACTAACAGCTAAGGTAAGCACCTATGGGATGAGAGACACGGCTGTTGAGTTCAGGAAGAATATCAAAACGCTTGTGTAAGACATAGCTGTTGAAAAATATAACGCAAATGCCTGCTCAACTCTATCTTCTTTCACTATTGCACACTCATTGGGTAGAGTAATTTATCACCAGTTCAATAATACTATTACACCAATACCAGTTATTTATCATTTTGACAGCTTGTTAAACCATACATCGGTATATGTTGCTGCATCTCAAACTGCTCTTCATTTCACAAGTAGCACTGCAAACATTACAACAGTGATGCTACAGATTATCTGGTGTTACTTGAAAGCTCTCCAGATGTCAATAAATTCCCTCTGATGTAAAGTTTGTGGATAGTTTTCTTTCATGTTGTCATTAATATACTTTAATAACTGTTCTCTTCAGTCTTCATGACATTACACCAGTTTCACTTTCTCAATCTGCAAGCTTTACAGCATTGTATTAGTGACTACGGGATTTTCTTTCTGTCTTTGTAACTAACAATCAAAAGGAAATTGAGAGCAGACCTGTTCTCTCTTCTCTAAAGCATTTAAAGGGTTCTGAAAGGTTTTTCACAAAAGAAATTTAAGGACGTAGAGCTTCCACTATGGGCACAAGAAGCAGTCCAGGCACAACTACATGATTTCCTGAATTGATTTTGGACATCAGGCCCCAACATCTCAGGATACACCCCACAAGCACAGGCCACCCACGTTCCACATTTACTGACATTTGTATCCAACTTGAGCCAGCCTCTAAGAACCCTCATGGCACATCTTTGATCCACTTTCAGTGCACTTCTGCACTTCAATGCTTGACAGTTTATCAACAAAATCTTGGTTAGAGACAAAAAAAAACTGCAGATACTGAAATCCAAAATAGGCAGGCAGGAGGCTGGAAAAACATTGCAAGCTAGGTAGCATCAGGAGGTGGAGAAGTCAACATTTCGGTGTAACCCTTCTTCAGGACTGGGGATGGGTGTAGGGGATGGGTGTGGGGGTTGCGGAGTTAAAAGGGGGTGGTGAGGGCAGCTTAGTGAAGTGGGGATAGGTGAAGATAGGCAGACGGTATAGCCTGGTTGATCAATGGGAGAAATGAATCCAGTTAGTGGCAGGGAGGAGTGGAAGGGGAGGGGCTGGGAAGTGAGTCATGGGATGGGAAGGGACATTATTTGAAATTGGAGAATTCAATGTCCACCTGGGTACCCTATAGCCCGGAGGACTCAACATTGTCCTGAAGGAGGGTTACACCCAAAGCGCCGACTTATCCACCTCCTGATGCTGCCTGGCTTACTGTGCTCTCCCAGCCTCCTGCCTGTCTGTCCTTAGCCATCTCAAGGGACAAAGCCTTCAGGCAGGCAGTACTGGTTTAATAAGTCAAGAGCACCTCGATACCAGTCCAGAGGCTTGAGATAGCAGAGTAATGATGCTCTTTACAAACGGGTGAGGAGCCAATGTCAAGCAGCCCATCACCTGCATCAGTGGTTCCAAACATTCCTATGGAGATAAGACTTAGACTACAAAATGTGGATGTTTCCTTACCTTTTAGCTTTCTTTTACCTCTGCTTTTCTTTTTATTTTAAAATTCTGGCTTTGTAACCAAGATGGCATTCGAGAATGGTGATTTTGTACACATTAAACTGTACACATATTCCTACACTTGTGTACATTTGACAATAAAATTCTAATTTCAAATTCAGCTGTCTTGACTCTTTCTGTACTTTTGAAATCAAGAAAGTCTTGAAACCACTAACAGCTGCTTGAAATAAAGGTTCTTAAGCTCTTCTAGAACATTTGGATAACCTTTGCATAGGAAATATCAGGGACATGCATGCATGAAGGGATTGAAGAAAACAAATTAGTCCATCAACACAGCAGCTCCAAATGAAAGAAGACAGGGAAGTCATGACCAATTATAATGAACAGTTTGAGAGATGGGTGGAACATCATCTCTAGTTTTATTCTGGGGAGAACACTAAAGTAATCTCAAGACATCAGAGAAGCCCTGCTTGTTCTGGTTGTCATGGATATTGAACTCACCAGGCAGCAGCATGGCAAAGCCATGGACTAAGCTCCAGATGTTGATGCTTTCTACCTGAATATATCAAGCACAGTAAACTGCCACTCCTGCAACATCTGCACAAACCTCTGTCTCTGGATGTGCCTAATGCAAGGATTGTATCCCTGTCCAAACACAAGAGTGACTGCAACAACTACAATAAATATCAAGGCGTCTCCCTGTTATGTGTGTACCTGGCCTTTAAGAAAGGTCACCAATAAGGACTACATGTCTTGTGTGTATACAATGTTCCAACTCTATCTGCCAGTTAGTCTGCTATGGGCTTGCAAGCTGCACACACACAAATCATTTGATTTATTGTCATACTGACTTCATGACTTATAATGTGCTTTACTCTTATAAATAAAATAACCCAAGGACTATCATCATTAACATGACACTCCTGACTGATAACCGGAGAAAGATATTTGCCCATGTGAGCTTTATTATACTGTAGATCCTGGATTAATGCATCAATCCCAGAGTGGTTTCAGAACTGGAAGATTTATAATTTACATAATTTTTAGTCCAACAGCAAGAAAAGTGCTGTGACCAAAAGAAGTCATGTATATTTCTTTCATTAATCATTCACCAAAACATTCAACTGTGTGAGCAGTGACAGGGTCTATGAACTGCTGGAGAAAGCTTGCAGCCTACTGAAGTTTCTCAATGCAATTTCCTCTTTTTAATGACCATCTGATGGTAAGGTCAAGTCTAATCAGGCAACACAAAAACCCTTTGAGATCTGCAATGGAGACAAAGTGTGTTGTGTTCTAGCACAGCCCCCACTTTGACAGATTCTTTGCTTTGATGCTGCCAAATGCCTTCAGTTCATCTACAGAAGATGTCCACTTACACATCAAAACTGACAGAGAGCTGTTCAATCTTGCTTGCTTAAAGATCCAAGACAAAAGTATGCCAAGTCCTCATCAGAGAGTTGACAATGTTCATCAATGTCCCATACTTAGGACTTGCAGTGACAAAGAGTTTGGTTCAACCATCAACATCAGAAAGATAGATTTTATAGTCATATTCCAATCTTATCCGCATTTACAATGTGATGTTGAAGTTTTTGTTAACTTTACATATCAAGGCTCCACAATCACCAGCAATCTGCCAATTGATGCTAAAATCAATATACACATCATAAAAAGTTGCAGTGATTGTTGCCAAGTTGAGTAAGAAAATGTAGGACAACAGCAACCTGACTGAGAACATTAAACTGCTTGCTTGCCAAGCCTGTGACCTTAGTGCAATCCTCTACACTGCTGAGGTTTAGACAACATACGTAAAGCTGGAAAAAGAGGTTAACAGTTTTCATCTTTATTGTGTCTGGCATTTATTTCCTGTAGTGTGCTAGTTCCATCAACAAACTCTAACTGCTAATTCATTGATGCTTACGTTGGTTCAGCTATGTTCATTAAATGTATTACAGCTGTATATCTAAAGACATCCCTTCTGTTGAACTGGACACTGGGTCATGGGTTCCTGCAGGTGCTACAAGGATACCTACCTGCAAGCAAGATATGAAGATGGTCAACATTAATACTGACAACTCGGAGGCTGTTATTAATGGCCATTATTTCAGGGGCTGACTGTTCGGAAGTAAAATAAAGGAAAATCTTAAGTTGCTCTAAAGGCATATTACAGGTAAAAGAATAACGAGAGAAAGTGAAGTCCCACTAAAGACCATGGCAGTAGTTTGTGCATGGAGCCAGTGGTGTAAAGTTCTAAATGAATATTTTGTTTAGGAGTTTACTAGTGAGCGGGATAATATGAATATAAACATCAGGCAGAAGGTCTGTGATATAATTAAAGAAATTAGCATAGAGAAAGAGGAGATTCTGACAGGTTCAAAAGTAGATCAATCTCCACGGCCAGATGAAACAAATCCCAGGTTGTTGAGTGATGCAAGGGAGGAAATAGTACCAGTACATGCAAAATCTGGCAACAGGAGAGGAGACAACCAATATGGTCCTTTATTCAAGAAGGGAGCAAGGATTAACCCAGAAAACTATAGGCTATGAGTCTAACTTCAGTGGGGGCAGGGGGCAGCTATTAGAAACAATTCTGAGGGGTAGAATTAATATACATTTGGAAAAGCAGAAAATGATCAAGAACAGTCAGCCTGGTTTTGTGTCTGACCAATTTGATTGAACTTTTCAAAGTGATGACCAATTGTTTAGATGATGGCAATGCTTTTGGTGCAGTCTGCTTGAACTTCTGCACAGCTTATGATAAAATCCCACAGGATCCAAGGAAATTTAGCAAAATGGATTCACAACTGGCTGAGTGGCAAGAAGCAAAGGATAATAGTTGAGGGGTGTTTTCCTGACTGAGAGTCTGTTACCAGTGAGGTCCCACAGGGACAGTGTTGGGACCCTTGGTGTTTGTGGTTTATGCAGATGATTTTGATTTGAACATTGTGGGGTGGGGGGTGTGATTGGTAAGTTCACCCATGATACAAAATTGGTATGGTGGAAAATACTGATGAGGATAACCTTAGATTACAGGAAGATATGGGCAAGCTGGTAAGATGGGCTGATTAGTGGCAAAAGTAATTCAATCAGTATAAATGCACTTGGACTGGACAAATAAAGCACAGGAACACAAGTTACTTTATATATAAAGGACTTGGATGAAAATGTAGGTGAACTGATTGGTAAGTTTGCAGGTGACACAAACTTTCCTCACTATCCATAGCTCCAAGTTGTCAAAGGATACAGCAAGATATGGATCAGTCGGAAAGTTGAGTGGAAAAATGGCAGATCGGAGTTTAATCCAGACAAGTGTCAGAATTTGGGAGGTCAAATGCAACAGGAAAATATATAATAAGTGGCAGGATCCTGAGAAGCATTGATATCCAGAGGGATCTTGGGGTGCAAGCCCATAACTCCCTGAATGTGGTAACACAAAATGGATAAGGTGGTAAAAGGAGGAATATAGCATGCTTGCCTTCAATCAGTCAGGCATTCATTATAGAATTTTACAAGTCCTGTTGCAGCTGTACAAAATTTTAGTTAGACCACATTTGAAATATTTTATGCAGTTCTGGTTACCAGAAGGATGTGGAGGCTTTGGAGAAGGTGCAAAAGAGGATTACCAGGGTATTGCCTGAATTTAAGCTATGAGGACTGTTTAGATAAACTTGAATCATTTTCATTAGAGATTTGGAGGCTGATAGAAGTCCAAAAAGTTATGGAGAGACATGGTTGGGGTGGATAGTCAGTCTTTTTCCCAGGGTGGTAAGTGCCTGGAACGCGCTGCCAGAGGAGGTGGTTGAAGCAGATACATTTAAGAGGCATTAGACAGATACATGAACAGGCAACAAATAGAGGGATCTTGACCATGCATAGACAGATGGGATTAGTTTTGAATGGCATCATGTAGGTGCAGACACGGTGGGTCAAAGAGCCTGTTCGTGTGCTGTGCTGTTCTAATACATGAAGGCATTCTGAGCAGCACTAAGGATCAGAGCAACCTTAGCATGAATGTGTACCAGTCCCTTAAAGTATCAGGACAAATGGATAAAAGTATTTAGGGAGGCATATAGGATACTTGTCTTTATTAGGCAAGGCAGAGAGTTTAACAGTAGGGGGATTATGATGGAACCATCTAACAGGGGAAAGTGAGGGCTGTAGATGCTAGAGATCAGAGTCAAGAGTGTAGTACTGGAAAGATACAGGTCAGGCATTATCCGAGGAGCAGGAAAATCAATGTTTCGGGCATTTCCGATGAAGGACTTCTGCCCGAAACTTCGATTCTTTAGCTCCTTGGATGCTGCCTGGCCTGCTGTGTCATTCCAGCACAACACTCTTGGAACTACATAATACATTGGTTAGGCCACATCTCAAGTATTTTGTGCAATTCTGGAATTCATGTTACTGGAGAGATGAGACAGCACTGGAGAGAGTGCAGGTTAGATTTACCAAAATGTTGACTGGGTGGAGAGTTTCAAAGAGAGATTAGACACACTGAGGTTGATTTCCTCACAGCAGAGGAGATTGAGAGGGACATAACTGAGGTGTATAAAATTATGAGGGGCATAGACAGGAAGAAAGTTTTCCCCTTACTTGAAGCAATCAATGTCCAGGAGCATAGATTTAAAAGATAAGAAGCAGAAGGTTTAGAGGAGATGTGAGGAACAGCTTTTTCACCAGAGAGTGGTGGAAATCTGAACTCACTGCCTACAAATGTGGTAAAGGCAGAAATCTTTATTATATTTTAGTAGTGTTTAGTTGTGTACTTGCAATACCAAGGAATTCAAGGAAATGGACCAAGTGTTGTAAAATGGGATTTGAATAATTGTGTGGTTGTTTTTGACTGGCACAGATATGATGGGCCAAAAGGCCTTTTTTCTTTTTGTAAACTTCTGTGACTCTATGATAGTGAATGAGGTGAACAGAAATGTAAAACCTAAGCTTGCTGAGGGGATAGCCCAGGAAAAATAAAAATCAATAAATTATGCAACTTCTCCACCTAATGCTTACTTTTGCAGCTAATGCACAACAGAGTATGGAACACAGCAGGTATCACTTGATCACAGTGTTGACTGTCATGTTGTCAACTGACCATGCAAAACCAGCTTGGGATCAAAAATTAAGGCAACTAAAAGAAATACTGCAAAAACTAACAGATTAAATGAATCCGAAAGTCAGGTTGATGGTTCAGCTAGAACATCCTAGGGTATGTATCAGAAGTTTATTATTTTCACACAGAGCCGCATTTGAAGGACCATGGATTGATGAATTGAAAATAAGGTGCAGCTTGGCTGATTTACAGCACTCTCAGTGATTACTTTGAATCATATCATAGAACGTTACTTATTAATCAGAAACAGTTCAGTATGGATGAATGATTCTGCCTAAAATCTTATATTCCACCTGAAACTATAACTATCTACAAATAGTGAAAAGTTAAGAAACAAACAACTGTAAAAAGTGTTGTATGAAAGTTTGACATGAAAACTGCAGAGTAAAAGGAGGCATTGGACATTGTCATATCAAAAACACATTAAAATGTATTTATGATGGTAATGAATATAATATGATAATAAATGCAGAAGGCCTGGACTTTCTCCTAGGTTGCAAGCCAGATTCAGCATAGCTTAAATGGATGCTGGCATGACCAATATGGTTAGTGCTGCAAGTACATTCCAGTGAAAGTTGAATGTTGGAAATAGAACTGGTTCCACAGTAAAATGGGGTGGCATGGTGGCTCAGTGGTTAGCACTGCTGCCTCACGTGCAGTCCACGTGAATTGGCCGTGCTAAATTGCCCATAGTGTTAGGTGCATTAGTCAGAGGGAAAAGGGGCTTGGGTGGGTTACTCTTTGGAGGGTTGGTGTGGACTTGTTGGGCTGAGGGGCCTGTTTCCACACTGTAGGGAATCTAATAAATCATCCAGGTTCGCACTCTATTTCTATTTAAAATATGGAAATAAATAATTTGGGGTTTGCCCTGCTCAAGCTAATTTTTAAGTCATCTTTATGAAAGTGTTTGTGATTTGTTCTATTAATGCACACACTCAATTGGTTTTTCAAAGTATTCGAGCACCTAAGAAATTAGCATTTTATTCAAGCAAATTGGCTTCAGTCATTACGGTCAGTTGCTAATGGCATTTTCACTCCACTGTAAACATTAATGGGGCTTTCTAAACATGTTGCATTATTTAAATCAGAAGCAGTTTGTATAAATCCAAATACTGATGCAATATTGCATCTGTACCCATTACCAGCTTGTTCCCAGCGCTTATACATGTCTACTGCATGGATTTGTCTACGAATACATACCTTGCTGCTTCTGCATCACAACAAAAGCTACCATAGAGTTGTAGCATCTGCTGCAAGATAACCTACAGAACATATCTGAAACAGGTTTGACTCATTGTTAAAAAAAAGATTACCAGAGCATGAAGTTTGCATGTCAGCTTTTCAATCCATTACAAAGGGAACATTGTCCTACATCAGACAATCTACAGTGCTCCTATGTACCAAACAGTTAACAAAAGCTATGTTTTAGTGAGACAACATATTCACCATTTTACTTCTAGATCAAATCTAGGGTGAGAAAACACTGGGAAATGGAGTTTCCTTCAAGAGTAAGACAGCACAGGGCAGTGTGGGTGGCAAGCTTGTATGATTTAGAATTCCACATATTAATGCTACATCAACAAATACATTTTACATTCAATTACTCAGATGGTGCTTACCAATGATCTTGAAACCAGATAACTGTTTGGAAACCAACGGTGTCAATATATTGAAGAAATATTGGAAATAATATTATAATAAAACAAAGAACTGCAGATTCTGGACAAATTTCTCTCACAAATGCTGCCAGACCTGCTGAGTTTCTTATGGACAAAATATTGTTGCACAACCAAGAATGGTTCCATCATTCCTGATGCTATTGAAGAACCACCCTACAAAAAAGGAGTACTGCAATCTATAGCTGTTTTTCATGGCTATTACCTTCACTTTCAAGAAGTACACAATGCAGATTTTACACAAGGTAACTGCAGATGCAAAATTCCCTTCTTTTCCCTTTTATTAGAGATTGCGATCAGATTTGGATACCAATATTCAAAGTTTGATTGAAACATTTTGTGACTTCTCAAAACCAATGCATTTGTCCATTAGTAAAATACTTTCAATCTGTGCAAATGAAATTCTGGTCATCAGTTAAAGAGAGTAAAATTTTCCAAAGGAAAACAAACCATAACTAAAAAAAAGCAGGCATCTCAGAAAATAAATCAACAATTTCAAAAAACATGAATTACTATGAATATTTATTACTATAAAATACTAAAATCTGCTCTAGTATGTTCTAGCATTTAAAATCCTTAGCATTGTGAAGCACAAACTGTGCCCTATGTGTACTTTAAAGAATTCTAATTTGCAAAGGAGCATCCTTAGCTATTGAGTTCTATTCCTTTCATATAATATTTTGTCTTGTTCTCCAGAATACTGCAGGAAGTTACAACTCCTGTCCTTCTGGATTATATGCTCTGTTATATTACTGCAGAAACGCCATGGGATAGTACACAACCATGACACCTTATGGTATATTGCTAGCAGTTGGATAGATTGAAAAGTCTGAAAAGGCTTGTTGTATAGCTGATGTTCTAATTTGTTCTGTGCATATTGGAATTTCAATAAATGTCATTTTAAATGTATACAAAGTGCATCTGTTCATAATCATATCTATCAGAACTGCAGAATATTATCTTTACCTTGTCCTCAAAAGTGAAAAAAAATCACTTTTGTAAATAAATAGTCAGTTATTTTAAAGATACTTAGTTCAAACAGATGTGATACTACACAGCAATGTCACATTCTTTGTGGAAGCATTTCAAATGTAAATTTTTAGCATTAGAACATACAATGTGACCAAATCTATAGCTCTCAAGATGCAGTTATTTGTTTTCTGAGGCCTACCTCCGAATCTGCAAATCAGTCAGTCAGCAACACCACTTTTGCAATTCATGATTGGTATTTTAGGTGGATTGAGTTAGTTTCATAAGATTCCACATTTCAGTGTTTTAAAATACTTTTTTATAGAAACAAATATGATTTGACAAGCAAGCATATTTACTGGCACAAATCTTTTTGTTGCAGAGAAATTACAAACATGGAGTTGTTATTAGTAAATTTCCTTTAGATTACTGCACAATTAATAAAGAATATTCTTGTTGAATTGTTACGATCCTATTGTTTCCAAGGTTCGTTAGATGTATGAAGAATGATCTGCTGATGAAATAATTTTGGACTCCAATGGATAAGTAGACTTTACAACATTTCAACAGAAAACACATTTCTTTTATACAGAAGGATTTGCTGAAGACATATGAAATTGCCCTCTGCATTTTACCAGTAGATTCAAACATGACATTAGAATCGTTTCTTTCACCTCAGCTTGCTTTATTATTTAAATGCTCATATTTGAGCTTTAACAGATTTACAATTTTCATCTCCTATTCCACCAAATTAGGCCATCAGCAATTTTCTTCCAGAGATAAGATTAAAATCTGAAATCCCCAATTGTTTCAAGAGTGCGTGGAAGTGGGGGAGGGGAAAGAAGGATCTAGCCAAATAGTTAGAACGAAAAATATGGATTCCTGATGAAGGGCTTTTGCCCGAAACATCAATTTCGAAGCTCCTTGGATGCTGCCTGAATTGCTGTGCTCTTCCAGCACCACTAATCCAGAATCTGGTTTCCAGCATCTGCAGTCATTGTTTTTACCAGAACGAAAAATATGCTGAATCCTCACAATAGATTGCAGATCTGCCGGGATTCGGAAATTAGTGTTTTATTCTTCAAATAGCCTTTCATTATTTCATCGATTGGCATTTAAACTTCGTGAAGTTCTTCCACTTCTGAAAGATTTAATATTGTGCATATAAAACCTATCAATGCTATTTCTTAATTGAGTTACTTTATATGTATTTATAACGCAGGGATGAGATTCGCCGATTTCACAACAGCATCATGTCAAATAAATTAGCTATTGATTTGTCCCAGCTCTGAAAGACTGGTTTCACGCAACAGCTTAGGTCTATTTCATGGTTGAAGTGCAGCCTCCATTACCGACTTGGTTTCAAGTCTATATTAAGCATGTATAAATTCATTTCCACTTGGAAAGCACGCCAATTAGCCAAGTCTGCCTTTTCAGTCTGGGTCAGTTACATCAATTCAATCAAGGAAAACCGATAAGGGACATGAAACAGGAGCTCTTCTCCCCAAGTCCAATCATGTATTTGAATTTCAGCAGTGGCGTGGAATCCAGGTGAGGACCAAGCGTTGCGTGATACAGGCGGAACTGCAGGCCAGGGCACTTTTTTTCATTTGGCCCATCGAAAATATCGCTGCAGCTTAATTCACAGAGCGTTTAGGATGATTTTACCGCATCGAAAGACCACATCAATTAGTGATTATCGTTCATAATATCAGAATCTCATTGCCCAGTGTTGCAGTATTCGCAGAATGTTTACGATATGTCAGGGAAACTCCGGTTAGTCATTAATGAAATTGATAGCATTGAGCTGAACAAGTACATTTTTAAATTCAATAGTTTAACCTCAAATGCTGGATTAAGCATACTGGTCCTGTCAGTTCCATGGTAGCCATTAATTTTGGCAAACAGCCAAGCGTTTTTACTAAATAGTTGCAACCATTGATTAATAACTAATCGTTCTCCGTGTAGGAACTGTCTACATTCCCGTCTCATTCTTAGAACACACCAGTGTGACATATGTGAATGCTTTGTTTTCCTGCACGTGCAATGCTAAAGACCAACGCATTTATTGTTCAGGTGCTGTTCTGTGATTTAATCCATTTAAATTACGTTCGTTTCAAATGCATGGATTGTAAATCCTGCATTTACTCTATCGGACGCAACTATAATTGTGGTCATTACTTTCACCGCTGAATTTAACACAAGGAGTAGCTAACTTTTATTGAGTGGATTCTAATTCAGAATTTCTTGAAAATAATTTCTAGCCTTTAAAAGTACATGTTTCAGTCAGAAGTATCAAATACACAGCACTCTGGGTTTAGAAAACGCATGGCACGGAAACACTGCAGACGATTGAAATAATCTCATGTGTGGCGAGCGAATTTCTACCGTCCTCAAAATAGCATCAATCATTAGTATTGCCTTTTGCATTATCTAGTGAATGATCAGCTATTAATCACAGATTGTCTGAGGAGAAACCATCCGTGAAAATGACTTTCTTCGGTGAAACTGTTTTACAGGGGTTTGTTCTGGGTAGATTTTAGCTCACAAGAATACAAAATTTGAAATCCAGGAGGAAAAAAAATGACAAAAACTGCGTTTGCTTCGAAACGTTTTCGACAATGAAACCAGGAACGTATATATAAAGTGTGTACGAGCGAGATTAGAACAAATGACCATGTATCTACTGGACGTTACTTATATCAAAGAATATAAATTTTATGAAGATTGTACACAATTTAATATAAAAGCGAACGATTTTAGATCGCAGCAGCTAAACGGACACGTTCTCCCTCTTGTGCGCTAATGTAGACTGCAGCTTGTGATAACATAACCAGCAAGATACATCAACTGGTTCCAAAAATCTTCTCAGTATATTTCCTGTCAATCTTTGCTTAACCCAACAAAATGGAAAAAAGTGATAACGCGATGGTACCAGAATTTAGAAGCATCTCCTCCCGATCTACAGGGTTGCAGCGTTTCAGCGAACCGATTAGAAGTCCAGTCTCGTCACATCTTACTTTAAACCTACCAATTTGTATTTACTCTATCGCATCACCTGTATGGTCTGGCGTATTTGCAAAATATTCACCAATTTATGGAATAATGAGTGTGCCAAACATTTACCCACAGCCATACTATACCAGCAGCGTAATCGCAGCCCGTTTAACACAAATGCTTAAAATGCAAAATGCAATTTTGCTGGACAGCTGATAACAAAAATACAGTCCACACCTTAACACTCGATTATTACGGTTAATTAACCCAAAGAAAGGAATTTTCTTTCAATTGATTCATTGAGTATTAACTGAATACCAATTCATTGCGTTGAGGAAATCTTCCTCAACGCAAGCTGTACTGTAACAATGACAGCATTGTAAGCTTGCCTACTTACCTTTTCAAGCGTAGACTGTACATCCTCGCCTTATTTTCAGTTATCAGATTAGCTTTTTCTGAATCCATAAACTGATCCATTTTCAACTGCAACAATACAATGCAATGGAACTTAAAGAAATACTGGCCGGATATCCTTCTGACAGAGTTAAACCACTTCAGTACACGTCGATATATTTGTAAGTCATCTCAAATCATAACGTATTTCACTGAAAAAAAACCTGAAAATGCAACGTGCACTTTCGACCTGTTAAAGTTTCTCTTGCTGAGCGGAGGCTCCTTTGACTGAGGGGCTCTTTCCCGCTGTGCTATATGTTAATAGAGAGCGAGTCGTGTGCAAAGGGCAATCCGAATGGCTTTGAGTGAACGGAGCACTAAAATTGCACACTGTGCGACGTATGCCGACAGTATTGTACTGTCACATCTTTCAGACCAAAAGGCTGCTGAGGTGTATACTTTTCCCTCCCTGGAGATTAGCAACAGCACTTCAGATCTACTGCATTCGTGCAGCTCCTGGTAAATCGAGTCTGTAACATTCCCAGCTTGGTAATATTTCAACATCAGAATTTTCGTATTTCTACTGCTTAACAGGAGATTTATTCCATGTCGCTTGCGTTACTGAGCAACATTTGGCTCACAAACATGATTGACAACAGTTTGAGGATAGCCTTGGAAATGCAGTTAACTCTTTCCGCCACAACATAAGTACATTTTGCCAGAATATCCGAGGAGTTCGATAGGCGTATGTGTAGAACGGAGCTTTCAGATGCGTAGATTCCATCCTTTACAACATTAATTCATCGGACTCTTTAAACAAGGCAGGGGTAATCAGGTGGTGCAATTTCTCATTTGCAGTATATGAACAGAGTCAGTCATTGGAAGGAGACGAGTTAGAGTGTCCTGTTCAGATTTCTGTCAATTTCTGCTGCAGTCTTTCCATTATTAGCTTTTCCATTCAGGTTGTATTATGCTAAGTCTTAACATGGCAATTTTGGGGTTTTCACATGATTTTTTTCCCCCATCTGGAAAGCATTTACTCATCTTTGGAAAACAATGATCTGCAACCCTGCAGCTTATAATCTCTGCCTAATGTATTCTTCTCCCATAACTTTGTCACCTAAGCCAACATAACTTTTTCAGCATTGTTTACTACAGTCCACCATGCTGTCAGGAAACACTCTTCCTTTCTGCTTTCCTGTCACATTTGTTTCTAGATCTAAAAGAGTCATACAACATGGAAATAGACCCTTCAGTTCAACCAGTCCACTGCTGACCATGTTCCCAAACTAAACTAGCCCCATCTGCCTATGCTTGGCCGATATCCCTCAAAACCTTTTCTATTCATGAACTTATTCAATTGTCTTTTAAACTATGTAACTGTACTTGCATCTATCACTTTCCCTGGCAGTTCATGAGCACGGTACAGTAGTGTCAAAAACAAACCAGAAAAAGCTGGATGAGGCACCATTAGTGGAGAGAAACAGTTAAAATTTGAGACTAATACAATTTCTTCAGAACACACAATGGCAGCAATGTGTACTACCTACAAGATGCACTGCTGTAACTCACCAGTTTTCTCTTGACTACACCTTCCAAATGTGCAACCTCGATTATCTCAAAGGACAAAGACATCAGATAAAAGGGACATCACCACATGTAAATTCTCCTCCAAGTTAGGTGCCATCCTGACTTGGAGGCACATTCTTTTTTTCCCCCCAGTCACTGGGTAAAACTTTTAGGATCCTCTTCCTGATAGCACTGCGTTGGGAACATGCCACCCCAAGAACTTCAGCAGCTCAAGCAGACAGCTCACCTTCTCCATGACAATTATGGACAGATGATACATTTTGGCCGAGACAGTGTTGCCACATCCCATGAAACCTGTATACATCATATTAGTAGCCTAAGATAAACATTATTACACAATTTATTGATACCTGATAATTATCATACCTGCACATTGTTACTTAAGCACTAGAGGAGCTCCCAATCAGAGTTACCAGTGTAGATTTCATACTACTGAAATTAAATAATTCTTAAAGCTTTTTTAAGACATAAGTAATATTAGTCATCTTTATTCTCAGCTACCTTCCCAATTAAATAGCATTTCATTTGTTCCAACTCTCAATATAGGTTGTCAGTATTTGCTTAAAGTGCTAATACTTTATTCCTTTTCTTACCTTTCCAAAACCACCATTCTTGTCAGCTGTAAAATGATTATTCTTAGTTCATCTTTTCTTCCTAGTCACCTTGTACTTCCACATCAAAGTACATTATAAAAGTGTTGTGTGTGGAATCTAGACATCTGTTGCACCAAAATATTAGAGGTAAAGTCCTTGATGTGATTAATTTATTTGCATTAGCATCATGAAAGTACTGATAAAAGGTAAGCATAACTAACATTTGTCTGTGTAGCAAGAAGGAAAAATGAATTATATGTCATATGGTGAAAATGAGAGATTATCTTTTTAGAGTTACCATTAAAGTTCTGTTTACTTAATCTACTGTCCTATGTGTGACATCATTCTCACATTAATGTTACTTGATACCAACTGCTTTCAAAATGATCCTGGAAGTCACTTTGTCATATCTAACCAATACAAACTGCATCTTTTTCACAAAAACTGGTTCAACCTATTTTTCAGAACAAGTAGGACATCCTGCAATTGCCGACTTTACCAGCAATACCTTGAGAATAAATGTTAATTGACAGAAAAGGACCTTGAACATTAATGGTGACTCTAAAAATCTGTTTTGAATAAGTGCAATCACTAAGTATCCGCAACTGACTGGGGGCAGATAATCACAAAGACAGGTAGCTGTCTGAATGAAGAAATTTCCTTTTAGTCCTAGAAGACTGATTCCTTATTGTGTAACGATGACATTTGGTTCCTGATTCTTTCAGCTACAGGAAACAACCTCAAATCCACCCTTGTGGGAAACACGTCAAGTTGATATTTGAAGAATTCTCTATTTTCCATTTTCCATTCTTTATTACTGTGTCATTTGCAAAATTTTCTTTCAGTTTTGGAGGTGACATCAAATCATCTTAGCAACCGTGAAGCATTTCCGAGTAGCTGCATCAAAAATGTAATTTATGAAAACATGCACGAAAGATCTCAGCCATGCATATGACAGTTCTGAGACAGGGGTTAAAAAAACTTAAACGTTCTGAAAAGCATGGTCCAGATATAGTCATCTTCTAAATCTAATGGTTTAGCTGGGGTTAGTATCCACATTGCTTTTGATAACTATAGATATCCCTCCTATAATTTGCTGAGGATAGCTTCGGACACAAAGAACATAGAAGAATACAGCGCAGTACAGGCCCTTTGGCCCTCGATGTTGCGCCGATCCAAGCCCACCTAACCTACAGTATCCCACTATCCTCCATATGCCTATCCAATGCCCGCTTAAATGCCCATAAAGAGGGAGAGTCCACCACTGCTACTGGCAGGGCATTCCATGAACTCACGACTCGCTGAGTAAAGAACCTACCCCTAACATCTGTCCTATACCTACCACCCTTAATTTAAAGCTATGCCCCCTCGTAATAGCTGACTCCATACGTGGAAAAAGGTTCTCACGGTCAACCCTATCTAAACCCCTAATCATCTTGTATACCTCTATCAAGTCATCCCTAAACCTTCTTTTCTCCAATGAAAACAACCCCAAGTGCCTCAGCCTTTCCTCATACAATCTTCCTACCATACCAGGCAACATCCTGGTAAACTTCCTCTGCACCTGTTCCAGTGCCTCCACATCCTTCCTATAGTATGGCGACCAAAACTGCACACAATACTCCAGATGCAGCCGCACCAGAGTCTTATACAACTGCAACATGACCTCAGGACTCCGGAACTCAATTCCTCTACCAAGAAAAGCCAGTACGCCATATGCCTTCTTCACCGCACTATTTACCTGGGTGGCAACTTTGAGAGATCTGTGTACATGGACACCAAGATCCCTCTGCTCATCCACACTACCAAGTATCCGACCATTAGCCCAGTACCCCATCTTTTTGTTACTCTTACCAAAGTGAATCACCTCACACTTAGCTACATTGAACTCCATTTGCCACTTATTTTGAAATTGTTTCATGCTGAGATTTCAGCTTCTTGCTCATTAACAGATGTTGTTGACTGAATCATATTGATAATCTGCACAACTAAGGAAGAAAGCTTGGTGCTTTTTCTTCATTTGGGTAGGCGAAAAATTTAAAAGGAACCTAAGAGGCAACTTTTTCACACAGAGGGTGGTGCACATATGGAATGAGCTGCCAGAGCAAGTGGTGGAGACTGGTACAATTGCAACATTTAAAAGACATCTGGATGGGTACATGAATAGGAAGGGTTTAGAGGGATATGGGCCAAGTGCTGACAAGTGGGCAGCAGGGTGGCACAGTGGTTAGCACTGCTGGCTCACAGCGCCAGTTCCCACCTCAGGCAAATGTCTGTGTGGAGTTTGCACATTATCTGCGTGGGTTTCCTCCAGGTGCTCCGGTTTCCTCCCACAGTCCAAAAATGTGCAGGTTAGGTGAATTGGCTATGCTAAATTGTCCTTAGTGTTAGGTGTAGGGGAATGGGTCTGGGTGGGTGCAGTTCGCCGATCTGGAAGTTTTTGTTGCAAACGTTTCGTCCCCTGGCTAGGCGACATCATCAGTGCTTGGGAGCCTCCTGCGAACCGGAAGCGGCAGGGACAGACCACTATAAACACCGGAGGAAACATCAAAGAAGCGCTTCGCAGGAGGCTCCCAAGCACTGATGATGTCGCCTAGCCAGGGGACGAAACGTTTGCAACAAAAACTTCCAGCTCGGTGAACAGAACCACAAGAACGAGCACCCGAGCTACAAATCTTCGCACAAACTTTGGGTGGGTGACTTCGGCGGATCAGTGTGGACTTGTTGAACTGAAGGGCCTGCTTCCACACTAAGTTATCCACGTAAATCTAAGTATATGTGACTAGATTAGGTTACAATATCTGATCGGCATGGATGAGTTCGACCAAAGGATCTGTTTCCGTGCTATACATCTCTCTGACCCTATGACTCTAAATATAACAAATCAAATCTTAAAAGTACAAGTGCAAAATGGTTGCTAGCTGAACTGCTCTGACAATACCTTCCAGTATAAAACAGGATAGGCTAAAAAAAAATTGAAATATGCTCAATTGATAGAAGTGTATTAGGTTTGTGAAAGAACTACAATAAAGATGACACTGTGAAGAGTATAAGGGAGAATACGAACCTTTGCAGCACATCAACCAATGCCCAAGCTGACAAAGATGTAACAAGAGCTCATCAATTATTTCTTTCCCTTTGAGACCTACACATAGCACTTTCTACAATGATAAGGATGCAATTAAGGTGCCAGTAAATTAAAATGTAAATATACTTCCCTATTATGTACAAAATCATTTTATACATTAATGTTTACATAAAAAGAAATGACAGCAATGTAATAGTGCATATCTGTAAAATGACAGATCTCTTGAAACAACCCACGCACAATTTTGTTAGCTGCCTACATTAAAACATCTCAGCTCAGTAATATTCTGCCTCTGTGTCGGATATAGTCAACCCTGGTGCAACCTTGGGAGTGTCATTGATAAGAGGTCATCTATTTAAAATTGCTAGTAAGAGAGCTGGAGAAATTTCTTCACCCAGAGTTATGGAATGATTTGATATGAACCATTACACTTTTATGTGAAAATTAATAAATATTGTATAGAATGGCATGAAATGTACAGCCCAGAAGCAGGTCATTCAATCAATGCCGATCTTCATGCTATATATGAGCCTCCTCTCAACTCATTTCATTTCACACTATCAATGTCAATTTTTTCTTTATTCTCCATTTGTTTCTCATGTATTTATCTATCTGATCTTTAATGGATTTATGCCATTCTCCTCAGCTACAAATACATGAACAATCATATAAATAACTACTCCATGTAGTATTAAATTCCAGATTCTCACCAATTTCCTATAAACATAGGAACAAGGAACAAGAGTCACTTGGTCCTTCACACATGTTCCGCCATTCAATAAGATAATGGATGATTTGACTTTGATCTCAGCAGTGTATACTACCTATAATCTTTTATTCCCTTCATAATCAAGAGTTCATTCTACACCTCTCAAAAATATTTGAAGATTTTGTATGACTTTGAGTGCGAGCAGCAGCTAAGGTAAGACAGTTTGTTTTAAAATTACTTACCGGTAGCGGGCAGCCATGTTTTTTTTCTCTCTTTACAGAAAGAGCGGGAGCAGCAGGGGGAAGTGACGAAGACCAGAGGGACAGCCGGGAAGGAAAGCAGTGAGTATAAATACTCACCCTTCGACACCAACGGTCACTTTGAGTGCGAGCAGCAGCTAAGGTAAGGTGGTTTGTTTTAAAATTACTTACCGGTAGCGGTGTGTGTTTTTCTCTTTACAGTAGTGAGGAAGATGCTAGAGTCGACTATCAAGAATTGTAAAGCAGCGCACATAGAAAACACAGTCAGCGTGGACTTATAAAGGGAAATTCATGTTTGACAAATCTACTAGAATTCTTTGAGGATTTTACAAGTGGAATTGGTCAAGGGAGCCAGTAGATATGATTTATTTGGATTTTGAGGCTTTTGACAAAGTCCCATGTAAGAGATTAAGATGTCAAATTCATGTTCATGGATTGGAAGCAATGAGGAGATTGATAAGGTTAGTTACCAAGCGGGAAACAACAAGTAGGAATAAATGGGTCATTTTCTGAATGACAGAGTGATGTGAGAAACAGAACTCACTCTCAAATCAGTCAGCCTGAGACAAAGCCTTGGAAACAAGAACAATATATTACAGGCTTGCAAGCACCGGATGCTTCTGCAATCAAGCAGAAATGCGCACGAAAACAAAACATTAAAGCATTCTTATTCAGTTTACAAGTTGCGGAATCACACCTCCCTTTTCCCATCCTACTATAAGCCAATTACCTCACTTAGTTATTTTCTTATCTGACCATCCTGCTGTCCTTGTCTGCATTCTTTGTTCCTTGTTTGTTACAGCTTGTTCTTTTATCCAGTTTCTCTTATCATACTATAAGCTTTATTGTGAAATGCTTCTGCTGCTTCTTTTTGTGGTCAGCTACAACCCTTCATAGTTATTTCCTAACTTAACTATTTTCTTTAAAAGACCATCTATATTCATTAAAGTCTTAGCCTTAAGTATGCTACATGCTACAAGAATTAACACCCCACCCCCCCCACCTGCAAAAACAACATTTCTAATCTCCCACAATTCTCTCTTTTTCTCTAATTGTTGTTTTGGCACTTAAGTCTCCTTTAATTCATTTTCTTATGTACTGCCCTCTTACGCCTTCTGGTAATGAGGTCCACAATCTTACATTTTACATTTGTGTTGTTCGTCCCTCGAACTCTAGAAGAATTCTTTGACTTTCTCTTTGTTGCATATCACCTGCTGATTGTAAAAGCATCTGATTTATTTGGGTTCCCTCCCCAAGGGATGTCATCAGTCGGCTTATTACCCATTTTAGGACATTGAACCCTACCACCAGACCCACTAATATCAATAATCCATAGATAGCTAGATTGACTAACCACCTTCCCCAACCAGTCAATCCCCAATTTCCCCCATTCCCATCCTTTTTCGTTCCAGTACCGATTACTGGCCTCCCTTGGCGATTTTGTTTCGCACATGTTTGGAGATATCAGTAATGTTAGAGGAGACCTCAGGTATGTACGTACAACATTCCTCTCCAATTAGTGCACAGGTACCACCCTTCTCTGCAAGAATATAATCCAGAGCTATCCTGTTCTGAAGGGTTGTTAGCCTAGTGGCAATCATTTCGGTCGTTATGGCTGCTACTTGGGATTGGGTTTTAGCCAATGCATCAGCAGTATTGGCCAACTCTTCCAGGGAAGCCGCTAACTTTTGTTTTTACTCCTGCTCAAGTGGTCCCATACATAGGTATCAAAGTCCAGAGGAGGCGATCTCCTTCAGTTACTTGCCTTCCTCCCTGTTTATTCCAAGGTATTTTTGGGGCTCTTTAACAGCCTCAAGTTGGGGAATTATATAGGCAAGGTAGCAGCAGCCAATCCAGCCTTTCTGGTTTTGAGGTAGTGTCTGAACTGGATGGTCCCAGCACCCCATTCCCGTTACATCCGCCACTCCAAACAAACTTCTCGCCCTTAAGCCACCCACCCAATATGTCCCATTCAATACTTGGGGAATGATCGTGGCAGTGGCTTGGCTGGTGTAGACACAAGATGATTTTCCTAATCGGAAGGGTGCGGTATCATTCTGATTGCAGAAGTTTTCGGGGCTGGGTTTAGGGAACCACCCTGCAATGTTATAATTACCCCTTTCAAATCTCCAAGTTGCATCATTTGAACCCGAGTCAAATTGTTGTACATCGTTCACTTATTCTTTGGTATGTGGTATTACCGTGAGAGGAATTCCAGATTCCCCATGGTGTGGGATCTCCGCACACACCCAACAATCAGTATGTCAGAATTATGCTAAACTAAAGGGACAAAGTGGTGAAATGATTTTTCCCACCCCCCTTGGCAGCTAGCGCCAATATTATCGTGACAATATAAAGCTGACCACTCATTTCAGCTCACAGCACTCTGTCTATTCTTTAACCCTTTAAATACCAGGGATGAGTGAGTCCATGCAACACTTACAATTGTTTTGGGTTACAGTTTTTTAACCAATTCTTAATAGTCTCTTATCTCAGTCCATTCTTTTTGCTCAGCTTGACTTTGAGGGTTGTCTGTAGGATGTGCTTGCCACTCTGCTGGAGGGGATGGAGCGTCCACCGGGCCCTTAACACGAGTGTGATGACTCCACCTTTTTTCAGCAGTTCGGATGGCTGTTTCAGTAGTCAGGAGGGTTAGGAACGGTCCCTCCCAGCTTGGGTGCAGTTTGGTATCTTTCCAGGTCTTTATCAGGACCCAATCACCCGGTCGTATCCAATGTACTGCGAACTCAAGTGGAGGTGTCTGGGTCAACAGACCCTTCTTCCTAAGGACAGACGAAGAAGAACCGAGCGCCACAATATAATTCTTTAAACTTGTCATTCAACTCTACAATTGGTAGTTCCCCTCTTCCACCCAGGAAAGGTAATCCAAACATCCCCTCATAAGGAGAGAGGCCTATATCACATCTAGGCGCAGTCCTAATGCGTAGCAACGCGATAAGTAAACATTTTGTCCATGGCATAGAGTCTCTAGGACTAGCTTAGACAATTGCTTCTTTAAGGTTTGATTCATTTGTTCCACCCGTCCAGAGGAAGGCAGGTGCCAAGGAGTGTGGAATTCCCAAGAGATCTCAAATCCCGCCACTACTACTTGTAGGATCTTAGAGGTAAAATGGCTACCTTGGTCTGAATCTATACTTTCCACCACTCCATATCGAGGAATTATATGTTCTAAAAGAGTTTTCACTACTCCCTTTGAGGTAGCTGAGGACATTGGAAATGCCTCCACCCACCCAGTTAGGTGATCCATTAGGACTAATAAGTACTTTTGTTTCCCTACTGGGGGTAATTCTGTGTAATCTACCTGTATTTTTCTTTAAAAGGTCTTACCCCAGGGTTTCTTCCACCTCTTGCCCCCCTTGTTACTTTTGGCAAGTCGGGCATCCTGTGCATACCTGCTTGGCTAATGTGTACATCCGTACTTCCTTAACACTGTCACACATGGCTTGGGAGCCCCAGTGACTGCCTTGGTGCAAGGTGGTTAAGATGTTTCTCATGACTGGTTTACTTAATAACTCCCTTCCATTCAGGAGGATCCATCTTCCTTAGGTTGCCTTAGCCATCGTTACAGTTTCTGCACTATCCTCCACCCCAATTTTTAAGCCCAGCAATATAATCAAATCCCTACCTAATAGATTACTTCCAATGTCAGGAATATATAGGGATTGTCCTATCACTTCCTCATTATTTCTTCTAATTAGGGTTGGCTCAAAAATAGGCACCAAGAATTCTTTGCCTTTTACTCCGGAAACTTTAAGATAATCCTTAGTCAATTTAATGTCGGTAGGTCTAAAATTTAGAGATGACCGTGCCGCTCCCGTGTCCACCAAAAATATTGCCTCCTCCCCTTCAGGTCCCACCTTTAAATTTATCAAGGGTTCCCGGTGGGTCTCGGGAGGAAGGAACCCCTGACTCCCCTAATCTTCATCTAAAGTCATTAGGGAAACTGCTTCCCTTTCTCGTGCTAATTCCAGGCATTCCCGTTTAAAATGCCCCACTTCCCCTCAATGGTAACACCCTGCCTGTTGCCTCCTTTCCTGGGTATCTGACCCTTGTCTTTCATATCCTCCCCTACCCTTCCTGCTATCCCTTGATCCCATTCTCCTTTTTGTTATTTCTTCTACTGCCGCCACCATCATTTTGGCTTTCTGTTTCTGCTTGTCTTCCCTTTTCACATATACTTTCTGTGCCTCACACAACAGTTCTTCCATCTGTCTTTCACTCCATCCATCTAATTTCTGTAATTTCTTTTGTATGTCCGGCCATGATTTAGCTACAAACTGGACATTTAAGAATCCTTGTGCTATGGGATTATTGGGATCCATTCCCGAATACTTCCTTGTGGCCTCCTTGAGCCTTTTAAGAAATGCAGAAGGGGTTTCATCCTTGTCATACTTCAAAGGCCTTCAAAGTTTGGTGATCTAGGTGCCACCTCTTTAATTCCTAATATTACCATTTCTCATCGATCCCACATTGACTCCCTATCTTCTGTCATTATTTTCCCAATGAGGGTCAACATTTGGGAATTTGTTCTGCTGGGGCCCCTTCTTCCCCATCTGGGTGCTGCTTTTCCCATTCCTATAAAGCTACTCTCCTAATCATACCTCATTCTTCCCCTGAAAATAACGTTCCTAAAATTGCCATCAGTTCTCCCCAAGTACATAAATTAGACTGTAGGAATTGCTCTAATTGTTTGGCTAGTCCAACCTGATCCTCTATTAAACTTTTCATTTCCTTTTTAAAGACCCTAACTTCACTGCTAGTTAAGGGAGTGTTTACATATCCAATTGCAGGTCAGGTGAATTGGCCATGCTTAATTGCCTGTAGTTAGGTAAGGAGTAAATGTAGGGGTATGGGTTTCTGCATCTTTTAGTTCAGAGTCCGTTCCCCTTTGTCTGGACTCTGTTCTACTTCGGGAGCTGTAGGCTCGTTCCGGGGAGTAGTATACGGGAGCGGTAAACACGTTAAGGGATCCCATTGTGACTTCCTTTTTTCATTTTTTTTGATTCCTCCGTATTCATGGGACATAATTTCACTCCCGTGCTCCCTATCCAACAAGCCACATAATCAGACTCTTTTTTTTTTAACTGCACCGTTCTTTTCGATTGACATATATATATTAAGATCTTGACACAGCCAATCCTCATCGGACCCATATTTGGCCAAAACAAAAATACCAGGCGCCTTAATACTTTCTCTAGTCCAAACGAAACAGCAAAAGTTTATCATTTTAGCCTTATCTTTCTCCCGCGTCTGGGAGTTGTTCCCAATTATCCAACATTCTCCCCAAAGAACTGTCGGCGGGATATATCCCCTTTAATGTTATTTACAGATCAATCGTTACATTGGCAACTCCCCGTGCATCCCATTGTTGCTAATTTAATTAATCTTAACGAGGTCCGGTGTCACCTTCTTCCACACTCCCTTCAGGGACCCGACTAGACACCTTGCTCGTCCGATTAATCTGACCAATTATATGCTTTTTTTGACTTCAACTGTTTTCCATAAATCACTTTTATCTAAGGATAAGAGATTAGTTAGAAACTGATAGTAAGGCAGTCATGACCTGTAAAAAGAACAGGAGTTAACATTTTATTTCATAATCTGTAAAATCCTTAACCTTAAAAGAAATCATGTTATAACTTCCATAGTAGAAATTAGATTCAAAACCGTCCCAGATCTGAAACTCCAGGGAACAAAGCACAAACATTCAATCACCAACAAACAAATATGCATTCAAACTGAATCACAAAGGGTTAAACTTTCTACTTGCTGTACAGCTCTTTCTCCCTCTCTCTCTCTCACTCACTCACACACAGACACCCTATCTCACAGACACTTTGAGCTTCCCGCAATGACTCCTCTAGCTTTTGAATATTTTGCTGGACATCTGGCCATAAGTTAGTTACGAAGTGTACCCTCAGTAGCCCTTCAGCTACTTCTGACACTGGCTGTTTTCCATGGACATATGCTTAATTTTATATATCGCCAATTCCCCATACTTTCGTATGCCCGACTATCAAGGCAAAACTTAAAGGTCTCTTTTCTTGGTCTATGCACAGTTACCTGGTCATTTCGGTGCACCCTGTCCTGCAGCAATTCCTGCAGCAGATACCACTGCCCCCATCGCCCGGATATATCCTTTAAGACCTTTCTCTACCCTGGTCTTGTGCATTAGAGTTGCCCGACCGAACCCGCCGCGTCTGCCTGCCTTGTTTCCAGGATCTGCCAGTCTGGATCGTACTCGCCCAAACCGCGAGCGACAAGCAAGGGAGTCGGAGATCACCAAAATCAGCGAGGTGCACCTCCCCCGTTGTCCCTAGAGTGTCGAGCGGTAGGCGTCTTGGATCCTGGACGAGCCCCCAAATTGTGAGAAACAGAACTCACTCAAATCAATCAGCCTGAGACAAAGCCTTGGAAACAAGAACAATTTATTACTACTTGCAAGCACCGGACGCTTTGGCAATCAAGCAGAAATGCACGCGAAAACAAAACATTAAAGCATTCTTATTCAGTTTACAAGTTGCGGAATCACGCCTCCCTTTTCCCATCCTATCATAAGCTGATTACCTCACTTGTTAGTTGTTTTCTTATCTGGCCATCCTGCTGTCCTTGTCTGCATTCTTTGTTCCTTGTTTGTTACAGCTTGTTCTTTTATCCAGTTTCTCTTATCATACTATAAGCTTTATTGTGAAATGCCCTTGCTGCTTTTTGTGGTCAGCTACAACCCTTCATAGTTATTTCCTAACTTAAAACTATATTCTTTAAAAGACTGTCTATATTCATTAAAGTCTACATACAACCCACCCCACCTGCAAAAACAACATTTCTAATCTCCCACAGTGACTAGTGGGATACTGTAGGGATTGATACCAGGACCTTATTTATTCACAAAATGTAAATGACTTCGATAAAGGAACTAAATGTATTATCTCAATTTGCAAATGACACAAAGCTGAGTGGAAGGGTCAGTTGTGAGGACATTGCAGAGTTGTTGCCAAATGGGAGGGTAAATGCATTGCAGATGCAGTATAATGTGGATAAATTTGAAAATGGCCTAATTCTACTCCAATATCATGTCTTGTATTCAACAAGACCTGGGTGTCTTTTTGTACCAGTAACTGAAATTAAGCACACAGGTGTAGCAAGCAGTAAAGAAGGCAGACTGTATGTTGCCTTTCATACTGAGAGGATTCAAGTACAGAAACAAGGATGTCTTGCTGCAATTATACAGAGCACTGGTAATGCCACACCTAGAATATTGTGAGTAGTTTTGGTCTCCTTATTGGAGGAAGGATGTTCTTGCAATTATGGTCAGGTGGCCAGCAGCAGAAATGGCTATTTCTGTTTTTGAGTCAGTCAATCTCAAATCAAGCATGCTGGGTGTTTTGATCAAGTTACTCTGACCTCAGTTAAAACTGCAGCCAGTTGTGACTTGCAGTTTCCTGTGTTGATTAAATAAGGCAAATGTAATAGTGTTCTCTAGACATACTGGCACTACTATTACCTTTATATGGAATATGCAGTTTTCAACAGTGTAAATATTTGAGTTGTTTACCAGTAAACTCCATTTTCTGGGATCAACAATCTGATCAGGATTTGATCAGATCATTGGCTGAGTGCCAGAAATCTTTCTGGAAATGGAACATGTTTTCAGGTGAATTAGAACAAAAGAATTTTCATAGAAGGCTCCCAGAACACTTTTGAGAACTTAAGCCCCAAAGTAATTTTCAGAAGATGAAGAACCCCGAGGCAAGACATTCTCAGGAGAACAAAGTTGGCCACTTCACTCAAATTGGGGTAGTATTTGATTCAAACTAAACTGAGTTAAAGGAAATAGGTAAAGGTAAAGTGAAGTTAAATTAAATGTTAAAACTGATGTTAAGTTAGATCAATTCATAGAGTGAGAAGTAAATGGTACAATGAATGTGTTTTATATTGGATATTGGTACTAAAGATGGATTTTTGAAATTTAAATTCTGAGTTCATTCCCAGCCTTTTGTCTGTCACACAAGGGAAGGTTTGAGTACTTCGTTTCAGGCAATGCTATAGAAGGCGTGCAGCAAAACTTTACCAGATTGATTCCTGGGATGACGGGACTAATATGAGGAGAGCTTGAATTGGTCAGGATTACATTCACTGGAGTTTAGAAAAATGAGGCATGGGAGAGGTGGGTATATCGCATCATCTCAAAATTTTAACAGGACTTGACAGATTAGATGCAGGAAGGATTTTCTCAATAGTGGGGTAGTCCACAATGGTGGGTCATTTTTTAGAAGAATCCCTACAGTGTTGAAATAGGCCATTTGGCACAACAAGTCCACACTGACCCTATGAAGTAACCAGTCATCTAACCTTTGGACTGTGGGATGAAATTGGAGCACCCACAGGAAACTCACTCACACACTGGGAAAACATGCAAACACCACCCAGAAAATCACCCGAGATTAGAATTGAAGCAGGATCCCTGGCACTGAGGCAGCAATACTAACCATTGGGTCATCTTGCAGCCCCAAAGTTTAAGGATAAGGGATAAAACTTTTTAGGACTGAGTGGACTGAGTAGATATAGCCCTTGTGGCTAAAGGGATCAAGGAATATGGGGGGATAAGTGTGATGATCAGTCATGATTGTATTGAATGGTGGAGCAGGCTCGAGGACCTGAATGGCCTGCTTCTGCTCCTATCCTCTGTTTCTTTATTTCATGTTTGTAACATTTCCTCAAAAAAAAAACAGCCCTATCAACTCAAGGATCTGTCAAGCATGCCTTCTCTCCACTGAAATTATACTTCTCGTTAAGTAAGGATACCAAAACTATATCTGATACTCTGGATATATTCTTACCAATGCCATGGAAAACTGTAGCAAAATTTCTTATTTTGATGTCACATTATCCTTTGAGTAAACATTTCATTTGCCTTCCTAATCACTTGCTGTACCTGCATACTAAACTTTTGTCACTCCTTTGACACACAGACCCCTCTGTACTGCAGAGTTTAGAAATCTGTCTCCATTGCTTTTCTATTCTTCCTGCAAAAAGTGAATAAAAGTTTACATTTTCCCATTTTATATTATCTGTAATATTTTTGTCCATCCACTTAACCTATCTATATCCTCTTAGATTCTCTTGTCATGTTATCTCCTACCTATCATTGTTTCATCAAAAGATTTATCAGCAAACATTCTGCCCCTTCATCAAAGTCATTCACATAGCTTGCACTGATGTAACACCATTTGTTTTACCTTGCCAACTCATGACCCTGCTTCCTATTTCAGCTAACCAATTCACTTTCCATGCTATTAAATAATGAAACTGGATGGATCATCTGACATCAACCTAGGCACTAGAAAAGACAAATGGCAGAAACAGCCCTGTCAACACTGCAGTATCCTCCTTACTAACATCTGAGGGCTAGTGCCAAAATTAGAAGAGCTGCCCACTCTCCTGGACAAATGCAACTCCAGGAACACTCAAAAGATTGACACCATCCAGGACAAAGCAGCCTACTTAACTGGCACTGCATCCACAAGGATCCAACCCCTCCACCATGAACGCTCAGTACACACTGCTGCTACTATCTACAAGATGCACTGCGGAGATTCACCAAAGATCCTCAGACAGCACCTTCCAAAAGATTCACCAAAGATCCTCAGACAGCACTACTTTCATCTAGAAGGACAAGGGCAGCACCTGCAAGCTCCCCTTCAAGCCACTCACCATCCTGACTTTTCCTTCATTGGGTCAAACTCCTGGAATTCCCTCCCTACTAGCATTGTGGGTTAACCCACAGCAGGTGGACTGCAGCAGTTTAAGGAGGCAGCTCATCACCACCTTCTCAAGGGCAACTAAGGATGGGCAATAAACACTAGCCAGCCAGTATTGCCCACATCCCATAAATAAATAAAAAGCTACCCCTTTTCTTATTTTATTTGTCACTTTTGATGTAACACACTGAATTCCCTGCAGTTGAGGACAAAACAGGAGATGTTTTCAAAAAGGAGTTGGACATAGTACTTGGGGCTAAAGAGTCAAAAGCGTCAAAGCGGGCAAAGAATACTGAGTTGGATGATCAGTAATGACGGAGCAAGCTCAAATTGTCAAATGGCCTATTTCGGCTCCTAGTTTTCTATGTTGAATGCCCTCTAGCAATCCATGTACGCCACATCTAAAGGATCGTCTTCCTCAACAGTGCTGGTTATTCCTTCAAAGTAGTACAATAAATTTGGTTGATAGGATTTCCCTTTCAAAAATCATGTTGACTATGTCTCGATTGCATTAAGATTTTATAAAGGTGCTGTGATAACCTCCTTAATAATAGCTGGCAGATACGTATTAACAATCTGGATCTTGGTGAGCAGGGAACTATTTCCAAGTTTGCAGATGACACTAAACTTGGAAGAATGCAAGCTGTGAGGAGGATAGTGCAGAACTCCAAAAGGACTTTAAAAGTTGGTGGATTTTGAACAGAGGGATTTTGGAGTCCACACCATAGATCCCTCAAAGTTGCCACCCAAGTTGATAGGGTTGTCAGGAAGGCATATGGCTTTCATTATCAAGGGGATTCAGTTTAAGAGCTACAAAGTGGAGCTGCAGCTCAAAGAGCCCTGGTTAGACCACACTTAGAATATTTTGTTCAGTATAGTCACTTCATTAGCAGAAAGATGTGGAAGCTTTAGAGAGGGTGCAGAGGAGATTTACTAGAAGGCTGGAGGGAGGTTGTGAAGAAAGGTTGAGGGAGCTAGGACTTTTCTCAGTGGAGCCAAGAAGGATGAGAGGTGACTTGATAGAAGTGTACAAGATGATGAGGCACAAATAGAGTGGACAGCCAGAGACTTTTTCCCATGTTGGAAATGGTCATCATGAGGGGATGTAATTTTAGTGATTGGAGGAAGGTTTGGGGGGATTTCAGGGGTAGGTTCTTTACTCAGAGGGTGGTGGGTGTGTGGAATGTACTGCCAGCAGTTTCAGTAGAGTCAGATACATCGGGGACATTTAAGTGACTCTTAGATCGGCACATGAATGATAGCAAAATGTAGGGTATGTAGGCTAGTTTGACCTTGGAGTAAGATTAAAGGTCGGCACAACATCGAGTGCTGTAATGTTCTGTTCTAAGTTCTAAATTGTATGGGTTGAACAGCCTCCATCTGCAGTAATTAGAATTATATGATTTTCTCAATGACAGATATGAAGCTAACTGGCCTATAGGTTTCTGATTTCTGTTTTTCATCTTTGTGAAATGTGAATTACATTATTTTTCAATGTAATAGGTCACTTTGATCTAAGAAATGATGGAATACTCTGAACAATACTACTTATCTCAACAGCACTTCTTTGAAGACATCTCTCCATGCTTCAGGCTCACTGCCTTTATTCCTGATGAAGGGCTTTTGCCCGAAACATCGATTTCGAAGCTCCTTGGATGCTGCCTGAACTGCTGTGCTCTTCCAGCACCACTAATCCAAAATCTGGTTTCCAGCATCTGCAATCATTGTTTTTACTTCTTTGAAGACATATCAATGAAGTCCACTGGGAACTGGGCACTTGCAAGTTTCAGTTGTAATAATTTTCTCAGATTTTTCTCCCTAGTGACTCCCTAGTTTTCAGTGCTTCCCTCCCTTTTACTTTTTGATCTTTACTTATATCTGGAATGTTATTTGTCTCTTCTACACTTTCAGTTTGAGGAAAAATTATATTAAAACCAACAAAGAATACACAATGAGTACATCCATGAAGTCTTGTGCATGTATTGAAAGAAGGGGGTAAAATTAACTCTAATTGTCAATCTTTATATCAAAAACCTAGGAAGCAGCAACAAGCAAAATACAATAATGCCAGAAATCCATCTCCAACAAACACTAATTGATGGAAACACTGAACTTCTAAGGCAACCTTTGCAGAGAAGAAATATTTCAGGTTGATGATCTTTCAACAGAGTGGAATGACCTAAAAGATTGACAGCTCACAGGGAGAAACCAAGCCCAGGAAAAGGCAATGTAGAAAGAATTGTTGTTATTGAATCCCTATGGAAAGGCAAGACAAAACAAGATGCTTTCTAGAAGAATTATTATTCCTGGGTCAATGACAAAAGACAATCATGCAAATCTGCTTGTCCTTCGGAGCCAGTATCAGTTAGTGGTTATACGTCTAGAGAATACCAAAGACACACATAGAACACTTTGAAGGCATACCTGCCAATAACCTCAATAGAAACCTAAATACTTTGCAACATGGGAGGTATATTTGTCAGTGCAGCCAATTATATTACATATACAATAAGCATTTTCTATTACTACAGTAGATAATTTCTTTATGAAAAAATGAAAACCTACCTTAAGAGTTGATCACAGAAGTTTCAGGTAATAGGGCTAGTCTGCACTGAAAAATGTGGATGCATGTATTCACTGGATCAGTAGTTATTGAACATTAAGTTCCTTATGATTTTTATATTTCTGGCAAAGTCCAGTGGAACTCCTCCACTGAAGACACAAGCAACTCTTTTCATAAATAGGAGTCCAAGAATCAAAAGACGACTTAACACCCAAAGGCCTCCATATTACTTTTTTGCCCTAGTATGTATTTCATTGTAGCTGGTCTCAGCTGAATCATGGAAACTAAGCAGAGCTTGGAGATGAAGCAGAGGAACCAATAATCCAGCAAAAAGTTTATCCGGGAAATATACATACAATCTTGACTCAGTGTCAGATATGATTGTTTTTGGGTGAAATTAAATAGACCCCTCATGTCTTACATGCACTTTCTGTCTGAGGAATGAGCTATATCCTTTCAAGTTGTGTGCGCTATGGCATGATCCAAAGGTTACCTGGGTATAATCTATTCAATTTTGGAAGAAACAATTGCCCAGGTAAACTTTGGACCATCCATAGCACACACAACCTGAAAGGGTATAGCTCATTCCTCTAGGACGCAAAGTGCATTTGCAGGCAATTGTTTCTGCTCTTATGTTTGTTGCTGCCAGGAAAGGAATTACATTTAGGTGACTGGATGTCAGAAAGTAGTGGGAAATCAATATATTTGATTTCACAACAAATTAATGAGATTTACCACAAAGATTTTGGCATGTAGAAATTCAGCATTGCTGTATCCACTGCCAGTGGGATAACAGACTCAATCATCAAATGCATCTGCAGTGTTGTTCTAAGAGGTGGTATTTGTCACTGACTGCCCCCTTACATATCCTTAGCTTTCTTTGCCATTGCCTTAGTGAGTGACTATTCACTGATGAACCATGTAGCTATATCTTTGGCAAGACATATTCAGGGTGCTTCTGTTTACGTAGGGTTGAAAATTTGCATTAGAGATAGGAAACAAAGTCGGAACCATTTCTGGATCATGAGTGAGAGTTTGATGCAGAAATGGGCTGCTTCTTAATGACTGACAGCCTATGGAAATTGCATTTAGTGATATCAGAGAGGACTGGAACCAGTGTAGGGAAACTCTTCTTTTTACAGAAAGATTTTGATGTGATGCTAGAAGTCATGAGAAAAAGGAGGGAAGTCCCTTTTCTAAAAGGGTAGCAAGAGGAGGTTTCCAACACAAACTATGGGAGAATTCGCTGCTTTCAGCAGCATAAGAATGCTGACAGAAATTGGACCCAGCTGAGGAAAAGGTTCAATGATCCTTTTGTTTTTTGAGCAAAGTGAGCATTATCCTCAACTATCAGGTCAGCTATTATGTATTTACATTGTAGCAAGGTAAAACACTTTTGCCACCAGTTGAGGAGTCTTTGGGTTGATATTGCACCTGAACATCAAAGGAGTGTGCGCCCAGATTATTTACTGACTCCTCCACTATGGTATGGTTGTGGACCTGCCTTCGTTGAAACTGCAACTTCTAACATATTGGAGTAGCTGGATTGGCCATAGACTACAACGGTGTCTCATCAAGCTATTTTTTTGACCATCCATGAGAATTGGTCACATAGTCATGAAAGTGCAAGATTCAGCCCTAAGTCTGAATTGTGTCAAGATTTTTGCCAGCCCAAAGCCTTGCATGTTCATTTGTTCTATCTTAGCAAGCTCACCATATAATTCATTGCTTATCCTGCCCTATGGTGTGTCGCATATCCAATTTGTATCACATCTTTCTAGCCCCCCCCACACACAACTTGCCACTCTGGATATTCACCTACAGACCAACATCCCTTGCAACCACTGTCTTTATAATAACACAGTGCACCTAGATAAGCACTGACATTCTGAAGCTGCCATGTTCATTGAAGAATGTATCGGCAATATGTCAGAAAAAGGGAAGATGGCACCACAATTTACCAACAGGGACCTGGAGGTCTTGGTGAATAGGGGGCTGCAGATGAGGGCTGTCATCTTTGCAAAAGGAGCCCATCCTACCAGACTCTGCCACTTTGGTCTGAGGTCAGTGTATCAGTGCCACCTCCACAGTACAGACAATGGCCAGCAGTCCTGCAAAAACATCCTAAGTGCCACAATTTATCTCTGCCACCTCATATTCACTCTTTGCCACTACACACACCTTCTGCCAATACTCATGACCCATCATTCTCTCAATTGTCTGCAATATCTTCCCTCATCCCTCTCCACCCTTGACTTCCCACACCACTATTGCTGCACATCCTCTGCACTGCCTCCTCAGTTCTTCGTTACACCTTCCCCCACATGCATGTGAACTGATAGTTGTGCTATCACTATAACCGCATTCATTCCCACCCATTCTCATTGCAGAACATATCAAATAACAGACCAGAAGAATGGATGGACAGGTGCCCAACAATAGGCTCACTAAGCCCTAGAAGGACAGAATTTTAGCCCTTGCAGGAAGAGTCCCCTTGAGGGTTAACTAGCAGCTTGCAAGAACATCCTGTTTTTCTCTAGCCTGTCACAAAAACAGAACTTGGGAATGCCCTGCCAAAGCTCCAGGGCCAAAACCCTCTGCATCTGGCTGGCCATAGAATCCCTACAGTTTGGAAACAGAACATTTGGCCCAACAGGTCCACACCAACTCTCCAAAGAGCATCTCACCCAGACTCACCTCCACCACCCTATCTAATCCTTTGATCATCTTGTATGTCTCTATCAAATCCCCTCTTCACCACCTTCTTGCCAATGAGAACAGGTTCAAGTCTCTCAGCCTTTCTTCATAAGACCTTCCCTCCAGACCAGGCAACATCCTGGTAAATCTCCTCTGCACCTTTTCCAATGCTTCCACATCCTTCCCGAAATATGGGGACCAGAATGGTAGACAATATTCCAAGTGTGGCCGCACCAGCATTTTGTATAGTTGCAGCATGATATTGCAGCTCCAGAACTCAATCCCCTATGAATGAAACCTAACACACCGTATGCCTTAATAGCACTATCCACATGGGTGGCTACTTTCAGGGATCTATGTACATGGACTCCAAGATCCCTCTGCACATCCACACTACCAAGAATCTTTCAATTGACCCAGTACTCTACCTTCCTGTTGTTCTTCCCAAAGTGCATCACCTCACATTTAGCTGCATTGAACTCCATTTGCCACCTCTCAGCCCGATTCTGCAGTTTATCTAAGTCCCCCTGCAACCTGTAACATTCTTCCACACTGTCCACTACGCCACTGACTTTAGTGCCATCTGCAAATTTACTAATCCATTCACCTATCTCTGAGTCTAAGTCATTTATAAAAATGACAAACAGCAGTGGTCCCAAAACAGATCCGTGTGGCACACTATTAGTAACCGGACTCCAGGCTGAATACTTTCCATCAACCACCACTCGCTGCCTTCTTTCAGAAAGCCAGTTTCTAATCCAAACAGCTAAATCGCCCTCAATTCCATGCCTCTGCATTTTCTCCAACAGCCTACCATGTGGAACCTTATCAAAGGCTTTACTGTTGTCCATGTATACCACGTCAACTCCCTACCCTGCATGCTTGGTCACCTTCTCAAAAAACGCAATGAGGTTTGTGAGCTACTTCCTGCCCTTGATGAAACCATGTTGATTTGGATCTCTCTGTGTGCAAAAGAGTAGTTGCTAAAGAGCTATCCAATCATGACTGCACCAAGGAGATGCCACTTTCAGTGCTGTAGAATGGCCAGGTATTATGCAGCTACAGGCCTTTGCCTATGTTGTTCTCCTTTAAAACTCTGACCAGTATGTGGTGAATTCCCTTCCTCATAAAGTGAAGACACACAGCCATTTTCACTTAATTGTTAATTTTCAGCATGATTGAAAGTGATTGTGAGCCTCACATCTTCCCAGATTTAAGTAACAGTGACCTCAAAAAGATTCACATCTTCAGAGTGTCCCATCCCATTAACCCAATAGAATTCATACTTCTCATGTTGTGTGTTTGCCACATAGGCTGCTTCCACAGGGTGCAAGTGAGAGATTGACAATAGCACACTACCATACAGCAAAGTGTGCACCTCCTTGTTTGAGGATTGCTGACCAGCAAGCATAAGCAAGTAAGGCATGGTATGAGACTACAGCAACACAAGTCAGGGATATAAAGAACAATCTGGTAGCACGAAGTGAGCAAGTGAGCATCCCTGAGACACCACTAATCCACTATGTTTGTTGGCTACCTGCTCCCTTGCGCAAAATGTCCCAGCTACAGCTTTTCAATGTTAGTGTGTCCTGCAATGCTAATCTGTGCTTCCATATTGCTCTGCCAGCAAATAATAGAAATACCAGGATGGCTGTCAGATGTTGGATGCCAAATGTTCATAGAGGAGGAGTAAATATATGTCTGTCCAAGGTCTAGTTTTGTTGCAGGTAACATGGAAGTGGTTCAGAGTAAGTGGCAAGCTGAATCCTTCAGCTACGTGGTCTGAGTTCCTTACTGAGTTTTCCTGATGTCTCACTTATTTGTTAAGTTTGTAGGGTGGAAGTGTGATTAGTAATGAGGTGAGTTATCATGTTAACAAAACATTTAACAAGCATTAAACCCCTGTCAATTGGTATCTTGCTGCTAACCTAGCAAGAATTTTGCATGCCTTTTGTGCTAAACATAAAAGATGGTTTGAGTTACATAGAAAATAGTAGCAGCAGTAGGCAATTTGACCCTCTGAGCCCTCTGCTGTGCCATTAAGACCATGGTTGCTCATCCAATTGAAAAACATGTTCCAGCTTCCTCACACCTCCCCCCCCCCCCCCCCCCCCCCCCCGCCCCAATCCTTTGATCCCCTTAGCCACAAGTGCTATATCTAATTCCTTCTTGAAATCATATAATATTTTGGCCTTAACTGCTTTCATTGGTAGTGAATTCCAGAGGCTATTTTCTAGATGAAGAGATTGCTCCTTATCTCAGTCCTAAATGGTTTAACACATATTCTTAGTCTGTGATCCTGGTTCTGGATTTCTGCCATCAGGAATATCCTTTCTATTACTATCCTGTCTAGTCCAGTTAGAATTTTATAAGTTTCAATGAAAACATCCCTTAATCTTCAGAATTCCAGCAAACATTATCCCAACTGATTCAACCTTGCCTCTATCCTACCATCCCAGAAATTATTCTGGTAGACCTTAACTGCACTCCTTCTACAGCAAGACCATTATTCAGATAAGTTGACCAAAACTGCAGTTTTGATATCGACATCAAGATGGGCCTTGCTGCACTTGACACTCGATTGTGCCACACATCACTCTAATAATCACACCAATAGAGTATAGAGTGATGGAAATAGATTGTAGATTGTGAGGCAGTCAAAATTAGTTTTCCCACAGTATTTTTATAACAGGCCTTGCAGTCCAACATGTCCACACTGACCCTTTGAAGAGTAACCCATCCAGACCCATTCCCTTACCCTAGATTTACCCTTGACTAATGCACCTAACACTATAGGCAATTTAGCATGGCCAATTGACCTGACCTGCATGCCTTTTGACTGTGGGAGGAAACCCACGCAGACACGGGGAGAACGTGCAAACTCCACACAGACAGACAGTCAATCAGTCACCTAAGACAGGAATTGAACCCGGGTCCCTGGCGCTGAGGCAGCAGTGCTAACCATGGAGCCACCATGCCGTCAAGTTGGAATTCAGATGAGAGAGTAATACACTCATTAAGTGGGTGCATATTGAACACTATATCATATCATGTTTGATAGCATACAAAACATCTAGCTGTATTGGGAAATCTCAGTGCTGCAGATGTTTCTGCTCTCTAAAGCTAGCTCTCAAGACATCTTTTTGTCTCCTGCAGATGAAGATATCCACCTTTGCCCCTCTTATCACCAGATCAAGATAAAACAAAGAGCTATAGATGCTGGAAATCTGAAACAAAACAGAAATTGCTGGGAGAAATTCAGCAAGTCTGGCAGTATTTGTTGAAGAAAGCAAAGTTGATATTTTGAGTCCAGCCATACTCAGAAGAGTCACTGTATTCAAACTGTTAACCAGAGCAAGATGATCAGCAAAGATCTGTAGAATCACCATTACCCACCAGTTCAAATGCAATCTCCTTGGTTAGATAGTAGATCGGGTGGCAACACAATATGTTACATGTGCACAAGGCAGCTGTGAACAATTTTCCCAAAGAAGAAAGGACAAAAACGAATACAATATCTCATGACAAGAAAGAAGCATTTACCTCCGTGGCAACAAATGTTCTGAATATGGCAAATAGTATGGACTGCAGATGCCAAAAGTCAGTCAATAAAAGGTGGAGCTGGAAAGGCACAGCAGATTAGGAAGCATCAGAGAAGCAGGAAAGTTGACGTTCTGGGTCAGGACCCTTCATCAGGTCTGGTAGGAGGAAGGGAGCTGAGAAATAAAGAGAGGAGGGGCTGAGGCTAGGGGGAAAGGTAGGTGGAATGGTGATAGGTGAATGCAGGTGGGAATTATTGCGATTGGTCAGTGGGAAAGGTAGAGTGGATAGGTGAGAAGGAAGATGGACACGTTAGGTCTGGTCAAAGAGGTGGAGAGGAAAGGGAAGACTAGACATGGGAGGAGTTTGGGAGTGGGGAGATTTTGAACCTGGTGAACTCTATATTAAGGTTATTGGACTGTAAGCTCCCGAGGCAGAATATAAAAGGTGTTGTTCCTCCAGTTTACTTGTGACCTTATTTTGGCAGTGGAAGAGGTCCGGGATGGACATGTCGTCGCGAGTTTCCTGAAGCACTCCTGCTAAGTGTATACTGGTGTGAGCTGACATTGGATAATCATTGTACAGATGGTTTTCTGCAACAAGTGAGCACCAAGGGGGGTGTATTATCTCCCCTCAAAATGGTATTTTAATTTGATCAATTTGCTTTTAATTACAATGTCCCTTTAAAGGACTAATCAAGAGTTTATTTACAGGTTCATTGAATTAATTTTATTTCATGGGTTTTCAAAATAGTACAAAGTGGCACCTTTCTACAACCACTGTGGATTGCAGAGGTTTGAGTGCATAAGCCTCAGGAATAATATTTATAATTCCTCTTCGAAGATTTTGATCTCTGCAGAGATCGCTGTTCATTCTGACAGCTGCCTGTGAGGAAACCAGACTAATATCAAGTATCATGCACGTGTAAATAAGAGGTTGTCATAAATTAATTTAGTTAAATTACTTGGCTTTCATTTGTTTTTCGGTAAGGTATAGAGAGACTTTTCAGGTCCAAAACTTCCCTTGGGAACTTCAGACCCACAATATAGGCCACCTTGTGTTAAGTCCCTCTGTACTATTCTAGTCTTTGCAGAGGGGTTTCCTGTACTGACTGCTGCTGCTCTCAACGTATTTGCCCTTTTCAACCAATCTCTAGATTTGCTTAGTTCAATAAGTTTGTGTTGAAGGTTTAATTGTTGTAGTATCCCTTTTAAGGGGCATTTTGTCAGTTCAATTAGCTTACTTTCTTTATTCGGTATACTCACAAGTACAAAGGCATTTATTGATACTGCTAATGGGTTGTAGGGTTAGGTGCTTGTAATGTTGAATTCTGTCACTAAATCTAAAACTAAGCTGTCTTCTAAAATTGGATATCACTAACTGGCTATAAGTAAATTAAGATGATAGCACAGAATGGTTGCCTAAAGGTGAAATGTGGAAATTAAAACATTATCTGGCACAGCAGATTACAACCAAAAATATTTCTGTGAAGACTACAATAACATCATTATCATGGATCTGAAGGTTTGTGACAAAGACAAATATTTTAATTTTCCACTTTGTAGATAAGAGAACCAGATTTAGTCTTTCTACAATTACATATGCAATGACAAATGTGGTTCCAAATCAGGGACAAACAGAGGGAACATTGCAATAACAAATTCCTGTTTATTAGAAGCTTAGCCAGAGTTTAGAGGTAAGTAGGTAAATTTTGTGGAAATTGGGTGTAATGATTGTAACAAAGTAAGCCAGGTCAACCTCATGGAACAGATTTCCTTGATTGGACCAGTTAACAGTCCCAATCAGGGAGCCCTGGCTGACAGATATAAACAGGAATTCTCCCTCCAACTCTATTTTGATTTAGTCCCTACCCTCCCCTTCACTGTTTTTGATCACACAGCACTGCCCCTTGATGTGAAGGGCAGTGTTTGTCACTGGCCACTCGGGTGTTTTCCTTTCTTCCTGGTGGTGGAATTTGAATAAAGATTGGTGCACTTTGTGTCTTTCACTGTGTCTCACACCTGCACACACACACCATGGGTGCTGGGGATAAAATAAGCACTACCGCACTTAGGTAAAAAAAAGAATAGGAGTGTCCCACCCGGGTGTTTTCCTATCTTAAAAAAAAACAGGAATTCTAACTGGAAGGGGCATGGGGTGGACCAAGAGCCGGAAGGTGGGTAGGGGCGGGCTGTCTTAGAGTGGTCAGAAGGTGGGAGAGATGGGAGCTTGCTGGGTCTGTATTGTATGCACATTTATGTAACTAGATTAGTTTTTTTATGTACAAATGTCATTGTCGCTGTCTTGTCATATGTGGAACTGGGATTTGAGGTCTGTCCTCATCTCTATGTAAACTGGTTGAACGATAGAGTTTGGGGCCTGGCTTTGCTGCTCCTCTCCCTTGTAAAATTGCTGTTAAATATAGCTGTAAATGTTAACTGTTTTTGGTTAACTGTTTTGTAATTTGTTTAATAAAATAAAAAAAATAAACAGGAGTTCTAAGCCGGAAGGTGGATAGACCATCCTGACCGCCGTCGTCTTGGGGAAGCAGGACGGGCTGTCCTAGGGGTGGCCAAAAGGTGTATCAGGGCAGACGGAGAGCCGGAAGGGGAATGGGGTGGACCGAGAGCCGGAAGGGGCATGGGGCGGACTGAGAGCCAAAAGGGGTGTAGCGGCGGTCTGCCATACAGGTGGCTGGACATTGGGAGGGATGGGTGGCTTGCACTGTTTTTATATAATTGGACTGTCTTATATGTATTTGTCATTGTTACTGTTTTGTGATGATTGAAACTGAGATTTAAAGTTTGTCCTCATTTCCCTGAAAACTGGTTGTACGGTAGAGCTTGGGGCCTGGCTTTACCATTCCTCTCCCTTTGTAAAATTACTGTTTCTCTGTATACAGCTGTTAATGTTAACTGTTTTGTAAACTGTTTTGTTTAATAAAATAAAAATCACAAACAGGAGTTCTTTGCTCTGTCCTACACCTGCAAAAAAAAAGATAAACAGGAATATTGGAGGCTTTGTTCATTCTGACAGTTGACTTTGAGGAAACCAGACCAATGTCAAGTACTATACACATGTAAATACAGGGTGACTTGGTGATGGGATCTCATGGAGTTATATCAATGGTGATGAGAGGGAAAAAAAGCTCCAGAAGAAATTTGCTTGCAACAGTGGTTTCTGAATTGGGGTAAACATTTCCGGCATTTTGCTGTTATTTGAGAAGCTTGATTTATTCAAACCTGCCATGGAATACTGGGCCCAATATGTGGAAAGAATACATGATTTTTTTTTCCTAGGCAAACTATATTAGGGCAGTTGAAAAGCAACGAGGAATTCTTTTGCAAACTTGTGGACCCCCAGCTTTTTCGGTTATTAGGAGCTTAACTTTCCCTGAGGCCCCAAATATTAAAACCTTTCAAGTGTTGATGGATTTGGTTAAGGACCAATATTACCCCAAGCCTCCATTAATTATGAGACAGTATCAGTTTTACTCAGAAGTTCAAGAACCAAGAAAATCTGTGTCTGGAATTTTGATGCGGTTAAGCTGACTGCTGGAGGCATATGACTTTGGTTTAACACTTAATGTTATGCCTAGACCCCGTTTGGTATGTGTCATTAACAATGTAACCATGCAAAAGCATCTATTAGTTGAAGATCAACCAGACAGCAAATAGTCACTACAACTGGCATTTCCATTAGAAAATGTAGCAACTGGAGCATTATGTGTATGATGATGGAAGTAGACACCCTTGTCAGGCCGACTGAGCTTCAGGGACACCACCTGAGTGCAGGCAATTGCATATCCTCACAGAACATATCCTGAACAGAGGGATTCTAGGTCAATCCACAGCAAAACCCCAAAACAAAGCCAAGCCTCGGCCAGGTGATAAACATTTTCTCCAGATCTGGGCGACAAGCCATCGTGGTCGCTGCTGGTAAATGGATTTATCCAGGAGAGGCCATACCCAGGAATGCCCACCTGCATCTAGCTTGAAACATTTAAATTGCTTAGCAACATCCAAATCAGAACCAATCAAAATAAACATGTGGTTAAATGGTCACCCTGTTCTAATAGAGATCGATATTGGCATGGCAGCAGTGTTTGCAGAATCAGTCTTCAACAAAATTTGTGCTGGGTTCCAACCCTTACCTTTGCATAAGACATCGGCTAGACTGAGAACCTGTACTAGGGAACCTTTACAAATTAAGGGCACAACTTCAGTTCCAGAGCAACAGTTTCAGTTACCACTGATAGTAGTAAATGTCTTTGGTCCAACCCTGATGGGGAGAAATTGGTTGAGAAAGATTCACCTCGATTTGGCACAACATCTTTTGATTAGAAAATGGCTGCCTGAGTGAAATCAGAATTAAATACCTGGAAGCCTTTCAGTAAGGTCTAGGGATTATCAAAAGGAGCCAAGGCCACCTTGCATGTTGACCAGGAAGCAATCTCACAATTCTGCAAGGCCAGCCAAGAGCAATTTGCCTTATGTGCAAAAGTAGAAGCAGAAATCGGGGCTGAAAAGCAAAGGAATCATCAAACCAGTATAGTTTGCAAAATGGGAAGCACTGATCATACAGATTGTGAATCCCAACAGGTCAGTTTACCTTTGCAAGGATTTTAACCAAACTTATCCACCTTTTCACAGTCCCCTGGATAAAGGACTTACATACAAAGCTGTTGCGGGGGGGAGATTGCTGTCCTTCACGAAGCTGGACATGAGTCAAAAGTACCTGCAATTGCAGTTTAGATGAGGATTCTGGGAATTATGCTGCAATAAATACCCACAGGGTTTGTGTTTGTACCAGTCTGCCATTTGAGGTATCATCAGCATGTGCCATTTTTCAGCTGATGATGGAGAACAAAGTGTAAACCAGGTCACCATTTATCTGGATGACATGCTAATAACAGGAAAACCAACAAAGAGCACTTAGAACTTGGACATTATCCTTAGATGTTTCTCAAAGGCAGATGTTCCAGGGCCCAAGTGACCTATTTGTGCTACAGAATCAACAAGACTAGGTTACACCTATTGGAAGACAAAGTGAGGGCAATCAATGGACGCCCTTGCTCCCACATCTGTACTGGATCTGAGATCCTTCCTTGGATTAGTGAATTATTATGGAAAGTTCATAAGTACCTGGCAGCCTTACATCTGCTATTGGAAGAAAAGTCATGTAGCCAAGTAGTAGCCTTTAATGGAAGTGAAGAAGCAGCAATTATTTAAGGTTTGGTACACTATAATCCTAAACGAGATCTGGTTCTGACTTGCCCTGTACAGTATCTGGGCAATGAGACTCACAGCCCAAAGGGAGGAAGGCCTAATAGCATATTCTTCCCAGACTTTGGCTGATTTAGAGTGCAAATACATCCAGATGCAGAAGAAAGGTTTGGCAGTCAACGTTGGTGTGAGAAAATTTCACTAATACCTTTACTGACCTAAATCTGTAATATTAACAGACCACAAACTCCTGCTAAGGCTACTCAAAGAGGACAAGGTTGTGCCACCTATAACTTTAGGTCAAATTCAGCAGTGAGCTCTCATTCTAAGTGCATACAACAAGTTGGAACACCATCTGGGACGCGAAGGAGCAAATGTGGATCCAGTTAGCTGCCTCCTGCTGGCAGATACACCACCGATGGTGCCTCTGCTGGAAGAATCCATTCTGGTTTTAAACTTCCTGGACAACCTTCTGGTCACCGCTGACAATATCAGATTTTGGAATCAAAACTGAAACAGCTGGTGGTGATGGGGGGGAACCAAAGGGTCATCAGAACCAGACTTGAAACCTTTTTGGACTTGGAGAGATGACATCAATGTCGAGAACGGCGTATTGTTATGGAGAGTAAGGATGATTGTCCTGAGCAAAAGTCACCACCAAATACAGGCTGAGCTTCATTGGGGTCATCCACGGGTTTCCAAAAAGATGTTGGTAAGAAATTATGTCTGCTGGCCAGTGACCAGTATTGGGTACAGACACAGTCGCATTGGTGGGGCAGTGCCTAGGCTGCCAACAGGGATCAAAACTACCACCAGCTGCTCCCTCACATTTGTGAGAATGACCAGATAAACCCTGGGCTTGGTTGCATGTCAACTATGCAGGCTCTTTCATGGGCTCAATATTCTTAGTCATTGCAGACGCCCATTCAAAGTGGTTGGATGTGCATAGAGTTAATTTGTCAAACATGGGGACAATGATAGCAAAGCTGCAAGCATCTTTTGCATTACACTGACTCCTGGAAGTGTTGGTGATGGACAACGGGCCAGCATTTACCAGCAGGGAATTCAACTACTTCCTAATGTTGAATGGCATTCAGCATATAAGGATAGCTCAATACCATCTATCATCCAATGGTCTGACAGAAAACATTGTCCAAACTTTGAAGGCAGACTTAAAGAAACAGCATAATATTTCACTTGGAGTGTTTGAGATGTACAGCATGAAAACAGACCTTCAGTCCATAGAACATAACAGTGCAACATAACAGGCTCTTCAGCCTTCGATATTGCACCAACCTGTGGAACCAATCTGAAGCCCATCTATCCTACACTATTCCATTTTCATCCATATATTTATTGAATCACCATTTAAATGCCCTTAGTTGGTGAGACTACTTTTCAGGCAGTGCATGCCACGCTCCTTGTACTCTCTGAGTAAAGAAACTATCTCTGATATCTGTCCTACATCTCAATTTAAAGCTGTGTCCCCTTGTGCTAGCCATCACCATCCAAGGAAAAAGGCTCTCAATGTCCACCGTACCTAACCCTCTGATTATCTTATAATTCTTGATTAAGTCACCTCTCAACCTTCTTCTCTTGAATGAAACTGCCTCAAGCACATCTACCTTTCCTCATAAGATCTTCTCTCCATACCAGGCAACGTCCTAGTAAATCTCCTCTGAAAGCTTCCACATCCTTCCTATAATGCGTTGACCAGAACTATACGCAATACTCCAAGTGTGGCCACATCAGAGTTTTGGACAGCTACAGCATGATCTCCTGGCTGCGAAACTCAATCCCTTTACTAATTAAAGCTAACACACCGTATGCCTTCTTAACAGCCCTATCAACCTGGATGGGAACTTTCAGGGATCGATGTTCATGGACACCGAGATCTCTCTGCTCATCTACACTACCAAGAATCTTACCATTAGCCCAGTATACTTTATTCTTGTTGCTCCTTCCAAAGTGAATCACCTCACACTTTTCAGAAACTCAATCCCTCTACCAATAATAAGTCCAAGTTGTCCATACCGACCAGATATTCTAAATTAATTTGGCCCCAGTTGCCAGCATTAGGCCCACAAAATAAATCCGATCTGGCCCAGGGGACTTAACTAATTTGACTTTTCAGAATTACTAACACCTCCTCCTCATGAATGTCAATCCAGTCTAGTTTAATAGATGGTATCTCCGTAACAACATTATCTTTTTCCTGTGTGAATACTGATGAAAAATATTCATTTTGCGCCTCTCCTATCTCCTCAGACTCCATGCACAACTTCCCACTCCTGTTCTTGACATGCCCTTATCTTTTATTTCTGACATAGCTATAGAAAGCTTCAGGGTTTTCCTTGATCCTACTTGCTAAAGACTTCGCAGGTCCCCTCCTGGCTCTTCTTGGCTCTCTTTCGGTCCTTCCTGGCTAACTTGTACTCTCAAGCGCCCTAACTGAGCCTTCATGTCATCTTTACATAAGCCTCCTTTTTCCTCTTGACAAGAGATTCAACTTCTTTAGTAAACCACAGTTGCCTCACTTGATCACTTCCTACCTGCCTGACAGTTACCTACTTATCAAGGACACACACACAGTAGGTGTTCCTTGAACAAACTCCACATTTCAATTGTGCCCATCCCCTGCAGTTTCCTTTCCCATCCTACATCTTGCATAATCGATCATAATGGCCTTTCCCCCAACTATAACAATGGCCATGTAGTATATACCTGTTTGATCACACAGCATTGCCCTTTGATGAGAAGGGCACTGCTTGTCACTGGCCACTTGGGTGTTTCTTTTCTTCCTGGTGGTGGAAACTGAATAAAGATTTGTACGCCTGTTGTCTTTCACTGCATCTCACACCTGCACACACATGACATTGGTGCTGGGGAAAAAATAAGCACTACTGCAGTTAGGCTGTAGTGTGGGGGTAATAATAATAAAAAAGGAGTGTCAGAGGTTAAAAAGAAAGAAAAAAATAAACCTGGACCTTTCCATCACTAAAGTAAGTGTAACCAAATTGTGGGCACTATCACCAAAGTCCTCACCTACCCCCAGATCTGACACCTGGTCTGGTTCGTTACCCAGTACCAAATCCAATGTGGTCTTGCCTTGTTGGCCTGTCTACATACTGGATCATGAACCCTCCTGCACACATTGGACAAAAACTGACCCATCTAAGGTACTCGAACAATAGTGTTTCCAGTCAATATTAGGAAAGTTAAAGACCCCATAACAACTACACTGTTACTTTCACTCCAACCAGAATTATTTTTACAATCCTTTCCTCTACATCTCTGGAACTTTTCAAAGGTCTATAGAAAAGGCCCAACAGGTGACCTCTCCTTTCCTGTTTCTAACTTCAGCCTATGCTATCTCAGTAGATAAATCCTCATCAAAACATCCTTTCTGCTGCCATAATACTGTCCTTGACTAACAATGCCACACCTCTCCCTCTTTTACCACCTTCCCTGTTCTTACTGAAACATCTAAATCCCAGAACCTGCCACAACTATTCCTGTCCCTGCTCTATCCATGTCTCCAAAATGGCTAAAACATCGAAGTCCCAGGTACCAACCCATGCTGCAAGCTCACCCATCTTATTCTAGATGCTCCTGGCATTGAAGTAGACACACTTCAAACCACCTTCCTGCCTGCTGGTGCACTCCTGCAACCTTGAAACCTTATTCATGACCTCACTACGCTCAATCTCCTCTACGTTGGAGCTATAATTTCAGTTTCCATCCCCCTGCTGAATTGGTTTTAATCCTTATCATAACCAAGATGTCAAACAATTACATCAGACAACAATGCTTACCATTTTAGATATGCATATGGTTATCAAATAGCATGTTGTCAAAGTATTACATTCAACTTTCAAATTCTTGTCTTGTAAGCTTTAACCATTGTACATAATTATTGAATTCACAATTTGGCTGCATTCAGCTATTAGGGTTATGATTTTATCTTTGAAAAAATGTTATTTCTCAAGGTCAGCATGTCAGTAAACGTTAAGTGACACGCACATTATGTCACATCATACTATGTGACTTGGTGTTCTAAAAATCTCAAATTCCATATTACCTTGGGATCACTTGAATTATAATGTTATAAGAAACATGCTGCTCATTGCTTAATAGTAGTCTAGATACTTGTATGCTATGAATGTAGTGTTTGTATTCAATAGCTAGCAGAAATAAACTTCTGTTTAAATTTTTCAAAACATTGATATTTACAACCAATTGCTTATTACAGGAATAAAATAAGCATTATTGTATCACGTAAAACACCGTGTGGAAGCAAAAACCTCTTCATGCCTCACTCTAAACATTTATCAACTAACGAGACTATAGATGAATGAATAGTCCCTTAAGATGATCACAATAGGTATTTCACCCCAAATATTGTAAATGTTTGCCTAAAAAAAACCTTGGTTTGAAGTGGTCAAGTAAAGAAATTTGTACGCAGAATTACCCCTGCTGGGTAAATTTTTGCGTTTTCAAAATCTCTCTCTCATTTTAACAAAGAGAGTTGTGCCTTTGAACATAATTTTAAGGGCCTGGTGTATCAATGAACATTCTTGACATGCCAATAATACAAAGCAAATTCCCGGCAATGATTACCTACCAGAAAGTTTCAAAGAACTTAATAACAGAACTTTAACCCACCATTAGGAAATGAAATATTGCTTCCAGCTCAATTCCATTGATAATTCCACTCACAAAGTCTGAAAGACTAAAGGTCTTGTTTAAAACAAGCTAATAAGTAACATTCATGTCACACAAATGCCAGCTAATAGTCATCTCCAATAAAAGATAATTTAGCCATTGCCTTTGACATTCAAAGGCTTTAGCACCACATTAATGTCTCAATATCAACAACCAGCAGCAGCGAAAAGTGGCCGAGCAGAGGCTGATAGCTAAGTTTGGTACCCATAGGGAGGGCGTCAACTGGGACCTTGGGTTCATGTCACATTACAGGTGACCACCATTGCACTATACACACACACACACCCTTACAGACACACACTCCCACAGGCATTCTCTCAGAGACTTAGACTTCTCTACACTCATGCACACACACTCTCTCTCACAGACACTCAACCCTCACCCCAGACACGCGCACACACACTCCCACATGCACCCCCTCATAGACTTAAGACACTCTACACTCACTACACATGCTCTTTCACACTCTCAACCCCCAACCCAAACAGATAGACCCACACACACACACACAGACAAAGACCCACATGCACACATATTTTGTGGGTGAATTTATACTTGTACTTTGCTCAAAAACTGCATGAATTCATTTAAAACTCTGTTATCTCACTTTTTAGATTAGAATCAATCTAAACATCACAGCATATACAGAGAACATAGGGGGTTAACACCTTCAACATCTTGTCTAGCTAACACCCATTGTTACAGCTAACCTGAGAATGCAACTTTTAAAAAAGGTTTAGTGATTTACGCATGAAAGAAGTGAAACTATCATGGTACTCGAACAGATGAAAGACTCAACAGACAATCAAGGTATTTTTCAATGTATAATTTCAGTTACATCACACTGTAAATTTTTGCTATAAATTCTGTGCCTTAGGATTGAGTCCTCCACAAACACCTGATGAAGGAGTGACGCTCTGAAAGCTAGCGTGCTTCCAATTAAACCTGTTGGACTATAACCTGGTGTTGTGCGATTTTTAACTTTGAACAACCAGAGGGTTACCGTTGTGCAGGGAGAAATATCAAAGAGAAGTCTTGAGTTCTGTGTTCAGTAATACAAGCGACCTCTGTTTAGAGCTCTTTCATCATGTGTGGGAAAGGCCAGAAACTGCTCCTAATCTGGCTTTCACATGGTGCCCAGTTGCTTTCTTAATAATGACTCAGATCAGAAGAGAGGTCAATAACACTCTGGGTTCCCTAGCTGAATACAACATTTTCATACTTTTTGTGTTACAATAACTACACGCAACATTGACATCATTGTTAGCCACATTTCCTTCCTCCCCGCCTAATCTATACATCCAATCCAGTAAACATGTAATGATTGACAACTCTGTGGACAGCAGAGGATGAAATTCCATCATTTTACAGCTTTACCAAACCATTAAACAAAATGGTTTAGATTCCACAAATAACAAGGGATCATAACCACATCCTCACTTTTGTATTTTGTAATCTGTAATTCTTCCCTTGATCTTTGGATGTAAGAATCAGTACTTAAGCTGTAATTGTTGATCTCTGCATGTTTTATACCCCCCTTTGTTCGCTTCGAGGTTGTCTGTTTACATCATTTGTTGCTCCATCTTCTCTGCCATTGAGGGGGCCTCTTTTTATTATCTACAATTACCTGCTCATAAAAATTCAACTCACCCTTTCACGCTTGTTTGTTGTTTGCAATTCTAACTTACAATTACCTAAAAATGTTTAGAATACCATTGGATCAGAATTCCTAAGTTTTAAAAAAACTTGAGACTAAACTAGGTCTTTCAAAATGCCCCTTATTAAATATGTATATGTTTACAACTGCCTGTTTATAGAAATCTGAGTAAATTCCCCTGTCTCTTCTCATCAGGACCCTTTCATGACCCCCACTATCATACCTAATAACTCTACGGAAATCACAAATCTAACTGAACATTCGTTATGTGTAACTACCAACCAATTTTGACCTATTTGACTGTTTATGGATGTGATGCCATTCAGTCAATCCATCACTACTCATTACATACTTGCTACTGTCTACAAAATGCACTGCAGAAATTCACTAGAGGTTTACAGACAGCACCTTTCAGCCCACAACCATTTCCATCTAGGAGGACAAGAGATGCATGAGAATATCACCTGCAAGATCCTCTGAGCCACTCATCATCCTGACTTGGAAGTTTTACCTCTGTCAAAATCCTGGAATTCCTTTCCAAACAGCATTATGGACCTACCGCGAGCACATGGACTGCAGTGTTTCAATAAGACAGCTCACTACCACCTTCTAAACGGCAATAAATTCTGGCACAGCCAGTGACACCCATGTCCAATGAGTGGATAAAATAAAACAATATGCAATTATCCAACACTGCATGTTGTGATGAACCAGTGATACCTGTTGCTTTGGAGTGTTGGGCATTCAGAGGTGACATGTTGCACAGAAGTAGTACAAGGAGACGGAAAAAGAAGCACATCCATGCAACTCATCAAGGAATTGAGTCTGATCAGAGGGAAAGAAATCTGCAGTCCTTGGTCTGGCCTATAAAGTGACTCCAGCAATGACAATGTGTGCACATACCTTTTGGAGATCGACACTATATGCAACGTATGAGCAGACACTGTCAGAACTGTAACTGACTAGAGTTGAGCCAGTTTGTAAATGAATGACACTGTTATGACCATGTATATTGGGTAACTTGCATAAATTATGACTGCAAAAGACAGCATATGCAAATCTCTGGATTTGTTTCGAGAATGCAAGCTGGCGAGCTTGCCATAGTCATGTGACTATTACTTCTACTGAATATACCTTTTGTGCACAGCCTACGGCAACATTTAAACCCACATCACTTGATGAATGCTCAATATAATCTCACTCAGGGCTGAAATTTGTTACAAAGGCTAATGTCCAGTCACCAGGGCTGAAAGCATGGTAAATACGAACACATAACTACGAAGTAACACATGTTGGGATGTTACGTAAGTATAAGGTCTGGGTTGCGTGCTCGAATCAACCTTGCAGGAGTGCAACCTATCAGGTGACAAAAGATGACCACAACACAACGCGAGGATCTACAGCAATCAAAAGACAATTGTGGCAGAGTCTGATTGGTTAAGGGGATATAATGTAGGCTTAGTATGATTAGTTATGCTAATATAATGGAACTAGGCTTTTAGAAAAACAAAATTTTAGACTACTCTCACTGTTTGGGGGCTTTAGGGTTGTTTGCTCCGATGGCACCAGTTTTAGTTTGCAAGTAAAGGCTTATCATCATGAGGAATTCTCTGTGTCTTCTGGTCATTCCTAAAAGGTGTTATCAACCACAACAGAATTGGTGCTGTAAGCAGGGTCAGAAACAGACTTACACAAAGGAGGCGGCAGCCCGAGGGCGCTTACTGGTCCGTCAGGGACCCTCCCAAGTCTGACAGAAAAACGGCTGGCCACTCACAAAAAGAAATAGGCATTTTACTGATAATTCGGATTAAATTCTGTTGAGTGAGGGAGGTCCTCGGGGACACAAGCGTAGAAAAGCTGATGAAAGGTCTCTCCGATCCAAAGAAATCGGTAATAAATTAAAATTTGAGACTTCGAGGATTGGTCAAGATAACTGCGCAGTGGAGTGAGTGAGAATAGAAAGTAGAAATTCTGATATAAAATTCCACATAGTGTTAGCAAATCCCTGTGGTTACCGCCTCACTGGTGGGGAGGGTCTGCTCAGGCGTGGCTCTGGGCGAGGGGTGAGGAAACCTCGCTCAGTGCGGAGTTCCTGGCTGCTTGCAGAAAGTTCATCTTGAGGAATTTTATGCATCTCCTGGGCATTCCTAAAAGGTGCTAGCAACCACAACAAAAGTAGGGGACCATCTAGTGAGTTATATTCCCAGAAGTGATCAATTAATTCAACATCACACAAGGGTTGCTATCCCCTTTTAGGGCAGAATTCCAGTTCAATGTACTACAAGTACCCTCGTGATCTAAACTGGTTATCATGCATGTCCTACAGGCACTTCAAAGATTTTTTTTGACAGATCTAGGTCAAAGCTGTTGATCTGTTTTATTTTGCAGAAAAAGGGGTCAGAACAATGGCATGCTCTCAATTTAAATGATTCCTCTTTACAGAGGATTGCTAACCTTTATTGTTCCTCAATAACAAGGTCAGATCAGACAGAATAGTCCTGGAATATAAGCAAATTCCAGGAAACACTTTAAAGTCTGGCAAGCATGAGTTCAAAGACCAAGTTTGTATACTGAGTTACACTTGTAATTAAATTTTACATAACTACAACACACACCAATTAATAAAAGGAAAACCACAAACATGCTGGTTATTGTGTAATGTGCTGACTAATATTCTGCAGCATTATCTTTGTTCTAAAGCAGGAAGAAACTTTGTAACATCTTCTATTGTGCAGCTAACTAAATGGAGCAGAGACCACAAATTTTCAAATAACTAATTAGTAGCAGAAACAGATTTACAAGTCTAAAATATCTTTCCTTGTTTGATGCTTTATGTTCTCTTAGGAGCAATGTTTCCCTTTTACTGCTTCATCTTAGGGCAATGTGCACCAGGATCAATAATAGACAATGGTTTGTAGCATTCTGTTACACAGCTGAATCAGTTTCATGGTTCAAATGGTGACCAAACCATGGCTGCAGAACTGCTTACACGGAGACCTTGTCTCCAATACTACCATCTTCACAAGACAGGTCCCCAGAACAAACCTGTTCCTGTTGAAGCAATGAACATAATTGTAAGCTTATTAAAAATTACTGAAATACTTCAATTTTGAAGAAAACAGGTTTCCTTTAGCAGCAGATGGATTTTACACCAACTGCACAAACTGTTTGAGGTGGGAGGTGATTAGAGGTGGGAAAACTTTAAAGATAAGCAAAGTGGGTAGGCCTCCTTCAGATTTCATTTTAAAATGCTGTAGCTGGAGGCTGCATTTAAAGTCATGACAAAGCTATGATTGCAATGAAATCATCATTAAATAGTGGACATAAATTTGCAGTCACTCACCAGATTTATGGAAGTGGGTATCCCATTAAGTTTCTTGGATTGCCTTCCCACCACCCTGACTGGTGTGTGTAATTATAGTTGTGGGTAAAGCCTAGGCTGCCTGCTCATTCTTAACCCAAGAGACCCTTAAAAAGGGTAATTAATGCCCATTTTCCACCCATTGTGATGGGGAGGTTGAACCCTGCTGCGAATTATAACTAAAACACCCAGAAAAGCTTAAGACAGCAGAGATCTGCTATTTAAAGAAAAAAAAACTTTTTTTTTCCCCTAACTCACAGTAAATACTAAACAAACAAAGTAACTATTAACAAACCAAAAGGGAGAAAGAGTACTATAGATGCTGGAGAGCAGAGTCAAAGTGTGGTAATCAAAAAACACAGCCAGTCAAGTAGCTCCTCAGATGCTACCTGACTAGCTGTGCTTTTCTAACACACTTTTTGACTGAACAAACCCAACTCCCTTTTCTTAACTAATCACTATCTGACCCCAACTCTATTAGAATGCTGCCCCAAGAACACAATTATTAAACATCAAATTAATCACAAAGTCCATATAGTCTGTTATGCGGTCTTCCTTCCAAATCTGCAATCTTCTCCCTGGGTTATCTTGAATGACTTATGTTTAAACTGAGTGACATTCCTTAGTACCTTTAATATACAAGGTCTTCTGAACAATTGGCTGTTCATTTCTTCAAATGGCAATTGACATGCCCTTTTTTATGTTCCCAAGACTTGTACCTTCTCATTGGTCCCTTGTTGTCAATACATCAAATTCAAATCCAATTGGCTTTTTGTATCCTGGGCTTAATTTAAACTAATTGGTTAAATTCAAATCCGGTTGCCTTAACATTGAAACATAACCCCAAGCTGATTCGTATATATTATCAATTCTCAGCACCTGTTAGCTAGTCACAGACACATATGCTGTCACAATCTCAGCTCAGAAAAAGTAATCTCTCTTTTAAAGTAGGCACACCGTGGGTGGCACAGTGGCAAGCACTGCTACTTCACAGCGCCAGAGACCCAGGTTCAATTCCCGCCTCAGGCGACTGACTGTGTGGAGTTTGCATATTCTCCCCGTGTGTCCGTGCGTTTCCTCCGGGTGCTCTGGTTTCCTCCCACAGTCCAAAAATGTGCTAAATTGCCTGTAGTGTTAGGTGAAGGGGAATGGGTCTGGGTGGGTTGCGCTTTGGAGGGTTGGTATGGACTTGTTGGGCTGAAGGGCCTGTTTCCACACTGTAAGTAATCTAATCTGATCTAATTTCATATCAATACTAATTCGAGAAGAAAGTCTGAAAAGACACCTTATTTGGCCCTTGGTCAGGAAGATGGGTGTCACCTTTTAATGGTTCCCTTACCGTAACTGGAGTTTTCCTGCTCAGCCCATGAGGTTTATGAAAAGTGGGAGGTCACTCAACCTTGGTCTCTTTGTCAAGACCCTCAATCCTCTGAGCCTCACCTGCCCTCCCTACCATGTGTCCAACCATATTTACCTGTCCTGGAATCTTGGACTTTGAATCTGGTGACTACGTCTAGTTCTGGCCGCTGGTATTGCTGTAATTACATATAAAGTGCTGGTCAGTCAGATTGGCAGCAGCTCTCTGAGGCTTGGCTTCCTGCTGGTTGAAGGACATCTCCCATCTCCTCCAATTCACCAGGTCGCTGTGGGTAGTCAGTGTCAACAGGGACGCATTCTTGCTGACTCTTCATACAGTGGGGTAGGAAACCTTTCAAACTGAAATCCTGACCAAGATTTTGTCAGATTATTATTAATAAGCTATCAAGTAAAATATCAGCATTGTGCATGTGGAAAAGTCTTCAGATTAGTTAAATTCATGAAACTAATAAAATCATCATAACACATTTTAGCATATTGAAAGCATAGTCTGTTATAACAATGTCAAATAGATTAAGCTTTTCCCATTGCTGTATGTATTTCACTACTTCCACTGGCAGCTCATTCCATCCACGCACCACCCTCTGTGTGAAAAGGTTGCCCCTTAGACACCTTTTATATCTCTCCCCTCTCATCTTAAACCATGCTCTGTAGTTCTGAACTGACAGTTCTAAAGTCAGTTTATTTACTTGGAGAGAATTATATGTTCTTGGCTATAATCCCATTGCCATTTTTAAAATGATTAAATGTTTTTATACAGCTGGTTTAAAGAGTCGCTTTGTCTACACAAGAAGAATTATATCAATTCTCCCCATGGAACAAACTTGTAGGCTTGTTCTGTGCACAAAAGAGATAACAGGTGAGGAAATGAAATAGAGGCTGTTAAGGGTCTGAATATTGATTTAAATTGGTTTAAATTTCTTTAGCTCATGGAATCTTCTCGTAGCAGCATGACCTTCACCATTGATCTAGTTCTTTTGATGGAATAAATGTTTGTTTTCTTGGAATGAAGATGGCCCTTTAATCATTCCCATGGCAGGTCTGACTTGCAGTCAGTTCGGACCACGGCTACCAAAAAGTACTGTTTCCTGGCAGCTTTGCAAGGAAGGCAGTATTGAGGCAATGGGATAGCTACCAGCTACCATTTCCAAACTGTCAGATGAAAGTGGAGCTTTTGGCTAATTTTCCTCTACTAAGAATAATGCAATGTCAACACTTCTGTGTGGCTTTACTGTCTAAATCCAAATTGCAGAGATATTCACTCTGAGCTGGATCTAGTCAGCCCCTACTTTGGATATTTTTAACACAGGAACTAATAGTTATAATTGGAAGAATCGTCTATACTCAAAATGTGAGCTCCATGGATGCTGCCTGACACACTGTGATCGCCATCCTTTTTTGTTTTCAGTTTTAATTGGACTATTATTGGTTTTAAATTCTATTCCCTTGCAGAATTGTTGTGTGAAGTGCAACAATACTAACAGACTGAATTAATTATTTAAATTTTCTTAAAAGCAGAAAATGTTGAAAATACTCGCCAGGGAAAGCAGGATATATGGAGAGAAACAGAGCTAACATTTCAGGTAGATGACCCTTATAGACTTTCTCAAGAATAGGATTTCTACATATACATTTTCATGCAAAGGACAGGAGGGGTGAAAGTAATGTAGATCACATGGAGTGCACTGCTGATTAAACCGTACATTTGTCAAAGCATCTCACTCCAGCTGAGGCTCTTGTCACATTACATTTGGCAGCCGTTTGAAAATGGCTGTCAACAAAAATGTTACATTAACAATGTTCCTGCGGAGGAAACAGCCTGGTGTCATAACAGGTCACTGTGCCACAGAATGATCAATATAGGTTTGCATGCACAGAAACATAAATTTCCAATTTTGTATTGAGTGGTAGTAAAAAGGAATCTAGTGACAAATTAATTTTAATGATTTAAAATCAGGTACAGTAGAGTGTATGCCTGAATTTCTGATTTGCATCTTCAGGCCAGTAATATTTCTGGGAATCTAATGTTAGAATGCTACATTTGAACAAATCAATCTGAATCCACTACAATTGGAAAAAGATTATATTAGAAAACTGGAAGCCTCTTTAGTTAACTACTCATGTCCTGAAATTGATCACATGAAAAATGATATACTTCAGTAGGAGCACAAGATAGAGAGTGGGCATAGATTATCTGTTAAATCTGTTTTTAAAGAGGCAAAAGTTGATGAAGATGAAGTTGGCAGCTTGGTTTAGTGGAGTAGGGACCCAAGATACGACTGAGTTTGTGTAAGGCTACTTTACAACTTATGATGTTGAGTTGTCTCCATGGCAGTTGAAGCCCATTAGTAATCAACACAGATTTAGAATTACTGGAACTATTAACATTGAGGGATATGAATGTCATAGAATGTTTACAGTGCATAAAGTGCATTGGGTCTGCACTGAAGCTGCTACCTTCTCTTTCACTAACCTTTAACTCTTTAGCAACAGATTTAATAGATAATTTATGTCCACTGTCCATCCCGGTGCACCTACTGAAATATATCATTTTTCACGATTAGTTTCAGAACATGAATAGTTAGCAAATGAGGCTTCCAGTTTATAAATATAATCTTCTTCCTATTGCTCTGAAAAGCATCCTACACCACTGACCTCCGTTCCCATTACCCAACATTTACCATGGTTAATCTACCTAGCTTGCACATCCCTGGACACTACAAAGAAAAAGAAAAGAAAACAATGCCACAAGAAAACGCTTGAGAGTGGTACTGAAAATTGGCTCTGGACATAATGGGCTAAATGGCCTTTATAGTCAAATAAAGATGGGCCCAAAATTGGACATTCTAAATTGATCCACGGCCAGAGAAATTGGGCCTGACAGAAAACTAGCCAAACTAAATTAAATAGCAGCCAGTAAGTATCTAGAGGGCATAGGTTTAAGGTAAGAGGGGAAAGATTTAAAAAGGACCTGCAGAGGGAGGTCAGTGTATTGAACTAACTGCCAGTAGGAGTAGTGGAGGTGAGCACAATTACAACATTTAAAAGGTATCTGGAGGGATATATGGACAGAAAAGCTTTCTTCAGTTAGCCTCTGGATGAAGTACTGCTGATGATTCCTGCTTTTTATTGATACGTTTGGGTTTCTTTGGGTTGGTGATGTCATTTCCAATGGTGATGTGATGTCCTGTTCTTTTTCTCAGGGAGTGTTAAATAGGGTCCAAGTCAATGTGTTTGTTGATAGAGTTCCGGTTGGAATGCCCTGCTCCTAAGAATTCTTGTGCGTGTTTCTGTTTGGCTAATGCTGGCTAATGGGATGAGGTCAGATTGCGATATCAGTCAGTGCAGATGAGTTGGACTGAAAGGTCTAGTTCCATGACTCCATGACTGTATGGCTACAAAGAGCAGTGGAAATCAAGATCAAAGAGGTCACAAAGGTCTAGGGCAAACCAGTTACAGCCAATCTGAGAGCTGTGTATTGACGGTAACTTGACTTCAAGTCAGTACCTGACAACTTGCACTTTATACCTCTACGGCATGAGAACAATGAGGGTGTTGGTGTAACCCCATTAAATAAGTTAAATCCAGTTCATGACCCCATTGGGAAAAGGCCACAGAACATTCAGGAAAGTCCAGGGATAAAAACACATTAGCAAGTTTTGAGAAGATTTGTAGCTCAGGTTGAGGTTCTGGATGTAGGTTTGCTCGCTGAGCTGGAAGGTTCATCTTCAGACGTTTTATCACCATACTAGGTAACATCTTCAGTGAGCATCCAGATGAAGCACTGCTGATGTTTCCTGCTTTCTATTGAAATGATTCTAGGAATTCTTGTGCATGTCTCTCTATTTGGCTTGTTCTAGGATGGATGTGTTGTCCTCGTCAAAGTGGTGTACTTCCTTATCTGTATGTAAGGATACTAGTGTGAGAGGATCATGTTGTTTTGTGGCTAGTTGATGTTCATGTATCTTGGTGGCTAGTTTTCTGCCCGTTTATCCAATGTAGTGTTTGTTACAGTTCTTGCACAGTATTTTGTAACAAGCACTACATTGGACAAACAGGCAGAAAGCTAGCCACCTGGATACATGAACATCAGTTAACCACAAAATGACATGACCCTCTTTCGCTAGTATCCTTACATACAGATAAGGAAGGACACCACTTTGACTGGGACAACACATCCATCCTAGGACAAGCCAAACAGAAACACGCACAAGAATTCTTAGGAGCAGGGCATTCCAACCGGAACTCTATCAACAAACACATTGACTTGGACCCTATTTAACACTCCCTGAGAAAAAGAACAGGACATCACATCACCATTGGAAATGACATCACCAACCCAAAGAAACCCAAACGTATCAATAAAAAGCAGGAATCATCAGCAGTACTTCATCCAGAGGCTAACTGAAGATGCTACCTACTATGATGACAAAACGTCTCAAAATGAACCTTCCAGCTCAGCAAGCAAACCTACATCCATAAAAACATATACCTAGAAACCAACCCCTCAGCAAAGACTTGACTTGGCCCAGCAGCAGAACTCCAACCACCTGGTGAGAGAAAGATCTATCCTAAACTGCAAGGTTTGTGAAGGTTTGTAGCTCAGGTTGAGGTTTAGGGTGTAGGTTTGCTTGCTGAGCTGTAGGTTTGATATTTCATTACCTGGCTAGATAACATCATCAGTGGCGACCTCCAAGTGAAGCGAAGGTGTTGTCTCTTGCTTTCTATTTATATCTTTCTCCTGGATGGGGTTCCTGGGGTTTGTGGTGATGTCACTTCCTGTTCGTTTTCTGAGGGGTTGATAGATGGCAACTAGATCTGTTTGTTTATGGCGTTGTGGTTGGAGTGCCAGGCCCAGCCAGGGATGCCCAAATTCTGTGAATGAATAAAATACCCTAATAGCTTATCCATCTGTACCTTCCCTTCCTCATCTATCTGGCACCCTAACCCCTCATCCATGTGCCTGACTTACTTTAAGTATTTACCTTCCACCAGTAGTTGTCACTGTAGTGTTAGGACGATTAAACCAGAATATGGCAGTCCTGCTATAAAAAGAGCATGGTTTCACTGCAGATGGACTCACTGACTAACCAATATTTCATAAAGGTTTGACATAACTTCCTTGCTTTTTTCACTCTATTCATCTGTTTATAGAGCCAAAGATCTCTTCTGCCTTTTTGACAGCCATCTGAACCTGTCCTACCATCTTGAAATATTAGATCAATCTGTTTATACATAATCTGAAAATATTACTAATCTGTTACTCTCTCTAATGTACACTGCTTAGCTCTCATTGCTTATCCTGCCAAAATTATCAGTCACATTTCTCTGTGCCTAGTTGTATCTGATGAGTGTCTGCTAATTTAATCACTTGCCTATATCCTTTTGGAGTTTATTTCTATCCTCCCTACATTTTACTGTATTTCCGAACTTCATGTCATCTGCAAACTTTAAAATTATTCCCCATATATCCAAATCCAGTCCATGAATAAGCATAAAAAAATGGAGAGGTCATAATACTGATCCATGGGGGGATATTACAGCATTTTGACAAGGTACCTCATGATAAGCTAGTCCAGAAGATCAAATCTCATGGAATTGGCAAGTTGGATACAAATTTAGCTTGGCCATAGAAGAGAGAGAATAGTTGAGAGGTGTTTTTCTTGCTGGAGATCTGTGATGTCCTGCAAGAAAGAGGCACGCTGGCTCAGTGGTTACCCCGGTTTGATTCTAGCCTCGGGTGACTATTTGTGTGGAGTTTGCACATTCTCCTTGTGTCTATGTGGGTTTCCTCCTATAATCCAAAGATGTACAGGATCGATGGATTGGCCATGCTAAATTGCCCAGGGATGTTCAAGCTAGGTGGATAAGCCATGGGAAATGCAGGCTTACAGGATAGGGTAGGGATATGGGTCTGGTTGGGATGCTCTACATTGGTTGGTATGGACTTGATGAGCTGAATAGCCTGCTTTTATACTGTAGGGATTCTATGATCATGCTGAGAGCACTGTTTTTAATATACAAATAATTCAGATGAAAATGTAATTGGTTCGATTAGCAAGTTTGCACATGACCTGAAAATTTGTGGAATTATGGATAGTGAGGAAAGATATCAAAGGATGCAGCAGGATATATCAATCAGCTGGAAGATGGGGGAGAAATGGCAATTGGAACTTAATCCAGGCAATGTGAGGTGATGCACATTGGGAGATGAAATGCAAGAGAAAAGTATACTGCTATTGGTCAGACCCTTAGGAGTATTGAGGAGGACTTGAGGTCCAAGTCCATTACCCTGTGAAAGTGCCAATACAAGTGGATAAGGTTGTAAAGAAGGCATATGGGATGCTACCGTTATTGGTCAGAGCGTTCAGCATAAAAGCCGGCAAGGCATGTTGCAACAGTATAAGACTTCAGTCAACCCACATTTGGAGTACTGTGCACAATTCTAGTTGCCACACTACAGGAAGGATGTGGAGGCTTTGGAGAGGGTGCAATAAAGATTTTACAGGATGTTGCCCGGCTTCGAGTGTATTAGGTATAAAGGAGAGTTTGGACAAAATCAGATTGATTTTGCTTGAGCCAGAGGCTGAGGGGCAACTTGATGGAAGTATATAAAAGTATGAGACATAGATAGGATGGATAGTCGGAGTCGATTTCCCAGGGTGGAAATTTCAAATATTGGGGGTTTAAGGTTAGAAGGAGAAGGTTTAAAGGAGATGTGTGAGGAAAGTATTTTATGCAGAGGGTGGTAGATGCCTGAATCACACTGCCAGAAAAGGTGAAGGATGGACATAGAGGATGGTAGTGGAGGGTTGTTTTTTTCATGCAGAGTCCATGTATAGGTTGAGCTGCCAATGGAAGTGGTGGAGGTTAGTACAATTATAACATTTAAAAGGCATCTGGATGTGCTTTGAATAGGAAGGGTTTAGAAGGATAGCGGCAAAAGGGGCTAGATTTATCTGGATATCTAAGAAACATGGATGAGTTGAACTGAAGGATCTGTTTCCATGCTGCACCTCTCTATGACTCTGGTAGAAGTTAAAATGTTAGCAAAGTTTAAGAGGCATTTAGACAGACACATATACAGTCAGAGTATAGAGGGATTACAATCATGTGCAAGCAGAATAGTATCATAGTTGACAAAGACATGGTGGGCTGAAGGGCTGTTCCTGTGCTGTTCTGTTCTATGTTCTTCTGTACTGAACACATCCCTTCAGACTGAAAATCAACTGTTAACTACATTAGCTTTCAGTTCCCAGTTAATTTTTGATCCATGCAGCCACTCATCCTTTAACCCCCAAGGCTTCAAGTGTATTAACAAATGTGTTATATGATATTTATCAAATGATTCTTTCAAGTTCACATGTATATGAACTATACTTTCTTTATCAATCCACTCTTTAACTTCATCAAAAAAACTCAACTAAGTTAGTCAAATAGAACTTGCTTTTAAGAAATCAATTCTGTCTTTCATGTGTTAATCAGTATTTTTTTCAAGTGTCAATTAGATTAGATTAGATTACTTACAGTGTGGAAACAGGCCCTTCAGCCCAACAAGTCCACACCGACCCGCTGAAGCATAACCCACCCAGACCCATTCTCCTACATTTACCCCTTCACCTAACACTACGGGCAATTTAGCATGGCCAATTCACCTAACCTGCACATTTTTGGATTGTGGGAGGAAACCGGAGCACCCGGAGGAAACCCACGCAGACACGGGGAGAATGTGCAAACTCCACACAGAGAGTCGCCTGAGGCGGGAATTGAACCCGGGTCTCTGGCGCTGTGAAGCAGCAGTGCTAACCACTGTGCTACCGTGCCGCCCACTAAAACAATTACTATATTGTTTTTTATATTTGATAGTTCCAAATTATCTTTGCTCTATTTTGGGGGGAAATCCTTGGCAGGGTGGACTTTTGTTCATGCTTTGATTGCTCTCTTGACTCTGCTTATATTCCTTGGTCAAATGCATGAGGCTTCCACTTGTGAGGAAGTCCAAACTAGGGTTGATAAGTATGACTTTGTGATGTAAATGTGAAACTTGCACAAGGAATAGTTGAGCTGAAAGCATCGATACTTTGAAAAGGAAACTAGATAGGTATATGATGGAAAATGGAATAGAAGGGTATACAGTTAGGTTAAATCAGTAGAAGAAGGATCTTGTGAAGCATAAATACAGCCATAGATTCATTGGGCCAAATTAACTTTCTCAGTGCTGTAAATTCAGTGGGCTGAATCTTATATTTCTTTGGCTAAATGTCAGTTTCATCAAATGTTTTGAGGAATTTCCACCACAAGATTCCTTGTTATATCTTGTCAAATCAGCTTCAATAATTATTTACCCTGCTCCAATACCATTCATCATGTCTGATTCTAGCCCCATCTTACCACAGACCATTTCCAGAATAGTCTCCATTCAACACATATCCACCAAAAGACTGTCAAGTCCTTGCTCCTGCACCAATTTTAAAGATCCACTGAACACCTGATGAGCATTTCAAAGCTGCCCTGTGAGGTCAAGGCATTTTGCGAGATCTCTGAGAAGGCTAAGATATATTGTGATTCTCTGACAGGGAGCTGGAGGTACTAGCGGAGGGAATGTCTTCTTTCCAGAGGGCTGGCAGAGGAGACCATCAGACCATGGCAACCTAGCCTGTGGTTGCCACTCAGGTCAATGCCATCTCGATGGTCTGAAGAAATGGTCAGAAGTGCCCTTAGAAGGTTGGTGACCTTCTCTGCTATGCCAGGGTAATTGTCATGTTCTTAAATCTGTGACTTCATGCTCTATCTCTGCTAATACATTCGTCCCATCCCAAGGCTCATAACCTACCACTCTCTGTAATTATTGCCTGCTACATTTTCTTTCAATTGTTATCATTCATCGCAATGTTGATTATTTCTAACTCTGCATGGCATCTGCGCTGCCTCCTCATTACCTTGGAATACATTAGTACGTTTTGCTCACATGCTCCAGTGCTAAAACGTGCCACACACTTTTATCTCACTCAATTCCTCCTCTTCTTTTATTACAGGAGAAAAAACCCACATCAGGGCTGCAAGATGGAAGACTACCCAATATTCAAATCCTCACACCTGGTGAGTGGGAGGGAGAGGAAGAAAAAACATTATTGATGGCATTTTGATGGCACAGTGACAATGCACAGTATGTTATTTGGCATTTTTCTATAAATTTCACTGTTCTGACCTTACATCTGGTTGTTTGTCTCTATATAGATGCAGCATTTGGAAGCAAAAGGAACAAGGCATTTACAGGGCAATTGGTACTGCTGGTCCAATCTCTGCCTTATGTTGCGTACAGTACTTGGGTCTTAGATTTTTAGATATACTTACAGTGTGGAAACAGGCCCTTTGGCCCAACAAGTCCACACCAACCATCTGAAGAGCAACCCACCCAGACCCATTCCCCTACATTTACCCCTTCACCAACACTACGGGCAATTTAGCATGGCTAGTTCACCTAACCTGCACATTTTTGGACTGTGGGAGGAAACCGGAGCACCCGGAGGAAACCCATGCAGACACGGGGAGAATGTACAAACTCCACACAGACATTTGCCTGAGGTGGGAATCGTGGGCCGAAGGGCCTGTTTCTGTGCTGTATTGTTCTATGTTCTATGTTCTATGTCTCTGGCGCTGTGAGGCAGCAGTGCTAACCACTGTGCCACGGGTCTGTGTGTACTGTTGCTTTCCTTTAAAAAAACCACACTAATGATACTTGCAGTCCCCTCCGTTACAGGTTATAACAATTAACCACCCCTGCCTGAGGTGTGGTTATAGCAATTTTCTTCATATTTGCATACTTCAGATGGAAGGTAAGTGCTCATTGGACAGTGGTTTCCAGCCTCCACAGCTACATGTCATTAATGCCATGAACAGTTATACTGCCTTTTCTGGTAGTATATCTATAGACCCACAGGTTTCGCTCCCCCTAGATCTGTACCCAATCCATATGCATGAGCCTATGTGCACTCAGCTCTCAACCCAACCATTGATAGATGTGGCGATCATGCTAAGTGCGGTCATACACAGTCCCTCCAACATGACCACTTCCCATTCGTGCTTTACCATAATTCCTCCTTACAGATGTTATTGCCCCCTTCACAAAAAGGAGCAGAAGACCATCAGTGAGAAGCAAGTGAGGAGGATTATGGGAGTAGTTGACACAGTCACCATGACTATGGAGGGGGATTTTGAAAGGTCAGGTTTAAAAGAACAGTGAAACCTCAAACATTATATTATATTATTGTAGTGTTTCGTTCCCTCTCTCCTCCTTGAAACAAAAAACACAGGATTAAACTCTTAGAAAATTTACTATATGCCACACTGTATGTACTTTAACCAAATGGCCATTCCTCAAAGTCTAAGGAGAGCAGTCCTCAGTCAGTTCAAGAGAAACAGCCTTCAGTCAAAGGGTACCAGCACAGTAAGACAAGGGCAGCATCCAATGTCAGTCAAGGGGTCAGAATCAGTCAATTGTTTGGGGCAGTCAGGATGGAGATTTCCACATGGAGCAGGTTGAAGACATATGTGACCATAATATCCCACATGTGAGATAAATCTGTGTATAAGTTATGGGATACAAATCCTCGTCACAAGCAATCCTGACCATGTCATTGGTAATTACAGATTGAAGACAGCCATCTTTGTGAAGCAAATTTAATCACAGTGTACTTTAAAAGTATGGGCGACAATTCACAATGATAATCCAATGTCTTATAGAAGTCTACCTTTTTTTCTGATTTCCTCTCACATTGAAGGTGGGTGGCACGGTGGCACAGTGGTTAGCACTGCTGCCTCACAGCGCCAGAGACCGGGGTTCAATTCCCGACTCAGGTGACTGGCTGTGTGGAGTTTGCACATTCTCCCCGTGTCTGAGTGGGTTTCCTCAGGATGCTCCGGTTTCCTCCCACAGTCCAAAAATGTGCAGGTCAGGTGCAGTGGCCATGCTAAATTGCCCGTAGTGTTAGGTAAAGGGGTAAATGTAGGGGAATGGGCGGGCTGGCGGGTCGGTGTGGACTTGTTGGGCCGAAGGGCCTGTTTCCACACTGTAAGTAATCTAATCTGAACGCCAATGTGCTCTTATATGCAAAGCTGCCTTTATGAGGTGAGGATTGGGGTGAGGGTGACAAAGTCTAAGTAATCATACACCACTTAGAACATAGAACATAGAACAGTACAGCACAGAACAGGCCCTTCAGCCCACGATGTTGTGCCGACCATTGATCCTCATGTAAGGTAAACCTAATGTACGAACCCTCAAATTTCTGTGACCATATGCATGTCCAGCAGTCTCTTAAATGTCCCCAATGACCTCGCTTCCACAACTGCTGCTGGCAACGCATTCCATGCTCTCACAACTCTCTGCGTAAAGAACCCACCTCTGACATCCCCTCTATACTTTCCTCCAAACAGCTTAAAACTATGACTCTTCGTATTAACAATTTCTGCCCTGTGAAAAAGTCTCTGGATATCAATTCTATCTATGCCTCTCATTATCTTGTACACCTCAGTTAGGTCCCCTCTCTTCTTATAATATCTTACTGTATTTCTGCTACATGGCTTGTGCTGCATTTATTGGAATACAGTTTCCTGTGTCAAAGACTCATGCAGAAGCATTCTATGGCCCTCCTTGTCAGACTCCTCCATGTCCCACTATATGGAGGCGTATGCTAAATTGTCTTTTGTGAGTAACTAAATGTTGACTGCTCACATTACTAAGGACCTGCTCTGTTTCTGATATTCATGTATTAGTTGTTTTACAACCTGACTCCGCCCAAAAGAAGAGAATGCAGAAGATGCCTCCAAACCTATATTTCAGTGCATTTTTTCCACTCCTCTAATTCTGGCTTCTTTTGCGTTCTCTTCTCCTGAATTGAATTGAATTAGCTTTGTTGTCATTTGTATTCAAATGAATGCAAAGGCACCTAAGTAGAGATACTTAAGATTAAATTCTTAGGAAACAAAAAATATGAGAAATTAAAGAAGTAAATAGCCCAGCATTACAACTCATAGGAAAAAAATTAGAAAAATAAAGAAGTGAAAAATTCAGAACATCATCCCTTTCAACCCCATCCATGCTAACACCCTCAATACCTAGAACTCTGCCATCTCACTGCCACCTGTGTAGGAGTTATCCTAATTTAGACACCATGCCTTCACTGTTGAACTCACTTTGCTGATACCACAGAACCCACAGTTGCCTCGCAAGCAAGAATCCGTAGCTCTGCTGCCAGGCCAAAAGTCCCGTTTGACTGCAGATGTTGCCTTCTTGGCTCTGCCACTTTGAAGAATCTGCTAATGCCAGCATCACCATCCCCGATCACTGAAGGAGCTTTGCAGCTGCTGCCACCAGCCTCAAACATAAGTGAATAATCTCACTGCTGCTGCCACAAGGCTCAGTGCCACAAGAATGAACTCACTGCTGCTGCCACTGGTATTGAACACGGAGTATGACCTCGCTACACGCCCCGAATGGCGAGAGAATGCACTCATTGTTGCTGGCCTCCTATTGCAGTGAGAATGTCCTCGCTGCCACTTCCGCTGCCTCCAGTCGCCTGGACAGCATCCTTGCTGCCACTGCCTCCAATCGCTGGGAGAAGCCACACCTGCCACTCTGCATTACATTCCACTCTCATTGCTGCACCAGTGCTGCCGACCAACCTGCCACAGAAAGGAAGAAAAAGATGACCCAAATAAAAGGAAAATAAAGTGAAACAAAAGAGTAGAAGCAAAAGTAAAACAAAGAAAAAAATTAGATGGGTGTGGCTGGGCCCCAGACAAGAGCCCACAGGCATGAATAACAACTCAGTGTCAGAGTAACAGAACTCCAAAGGGCCCTTGCACAAGGCCTATCCACGCCATCTGCTTTCGTTCTTTGTTTTATTTTACTTCTCCTTTTATGGTAGACATTTTAAGAGAAGAAAAGACCCAACCCTTCATTCAGAATTGCACTCCTTAAATCATCTGCCTTGCTACCTCTATTCCCTCACTGAAAATCCTTCTCAGTTTCCTTGATTATTTGACATCCATACTTGGCATCTAACTGTTGCCTTTCAGAATTTTTTTACACTAAAGTTATTGGTCCTCAATTAATAGTTTAAAAAGAGTAATTTTGCTAAAGCACAGAGAAGTGGGAGATGGTGGCAAGATGGAGATCCCCAAATTTTTGACATGTTCTTTTTGCAGATAAGGTTCCATGTCAGAATGTTGATTTCATTAATCAGTATTTATATTTCTAATACAATGATTGACAAATGAATCTACAAAATTATTGTTGGTTTGTCTGAATGCCTATTTGGTTCACATTAATTAAGAAGGTAAACTGAATAAATTTGTATCCTGCCAACATGCTAAAGCAAATGAGAGGGAGGTTAACTCTGATTTAGCACATAGTACTAAGTAAATTAATTCCTGAGGTATTAGAAAAATAATCTCCTTCCACGTAGGAGGAATTTTGTCATAAAACTTATTAACACAACCTTCTGGAGACTCGGCAAAAAGCCTCTCAGTAAATACCGCCTACAGATTTTATCAGCATGTGGTTCACAGATGCCATGAGTGAATCTATCCTTTTGGCTCAGGATGTTGACTGTTGAAAATTCAATTTTGTGTTCTCTTATGTTTTGGCTATTCTTCTAAATATCAGGAAGATGGTTTTCAGCTGCATCACAATGTCTGTGCTATCAATTCCATTTTCAGAAAGTTTTCTGTTTCAGGCAATTGCGTTCCTTCAACCTCTCTGACAAGCAATGTGTTAGGCTAAAGTTCACCAAAACTTATGAAACATGCCATAAACTGGAGCCCAATTGTGCCCTCAGTGGCAGTATAAGTCGCACCACTATTTAACTTTTATGCCATAGAATCCTGTTAGACCTCGGAGGAAGATCTTGATGAAGGTTATGGAATTCCCACATCTGGATTTAGGAACATTTGGATTTTGGTTTTGATAATGTAGCATATGGTAGGGCAACGATTGAAGTCAAGGTATATGCAGACAAATGACAATAGTTAAGTGAATAATAAACTGTTTTAATAAAGAGGTAGCTATGATATGGATGTACTGGTGTTGGACTGGGGTAGACAATGTCAAAAGTCACACTTCTATGACACTTCACCTGACAAAGAAACAGTCCTCCAAAAGCTTGTGATTTATTAGGTGCATTGTGTTCGGTGATGTGTTAGGTGCATTAGTCAGAGGGAAATGGATCTGGGTGGGTTACTCTTCGGTGTGGACTGGTTGGGCCGAACGGCCTGTTTCCACACTGTAGGTAATCTAATCTAATCTTCAAATAACCCTGTTGGACCATATTCTGCTATCATGTGACTTCTGACTTAATAAAAGGTAGCAGAGAGTACAGGTAATTGGTGACTATTCAAATTGGAAGAAAGTAATGAGCACAATATAGATTATTGGTTTGGATTTAGGAACAAGTAGTTCAATGTAAAATGTTGATGACATGAAATTCAGGGGACAGGAAACAATGAGAACACAATACAGGATGACATTAGAAAACTTGCAAACTGTAGGTAAATAGCAAAATCATTTTATGTGGTACGGTGATGCACATTGGTAGCAAAAATAAAAAAATCAAATAGACCTTAGAAAACATGAACAGGAAAACTGAATGTTTTGGAACAGCAAAGCAATTGAGAGAAATAGGGAGCATTTCAGTGAAAGCAGCATCACAGATCAGTTAATAATTATTTGAATTTATTTCTAAGGATGCAAAACTGAGAAGTACTGAAGTTACATTAAACTTGTTTATGACCCTGGTCAGGGTTAGAGTGGTGCTGGAAAAGCACAGAAGGTCAGGCAGCATCCGAGGAGCAGGAAAATCGATGTTTCGGGCAAAAGCCCTTCATCAGGAATAGAGGTAGACCCTGGTCAGCCCACATAAAAACAATGACAGTTTTTGGCACTATTCCCCATAGTAGGCTCATTCAGAAAGTTAGGAGGTATAGGATACAGGGAAGTTTAACTGTCTGGATGCAGAATTGGCTGGCCAAAAGAAAACAGTGGATGGAAAGTATTCTGCCTGGAGATTGGTGACCAGTAGTGTCTGGCAGGGATCTGTTTTTGGGCCTTTGCTCTTTGTAGTTTTTATAAGTGAATTGGATGAAGAAGTGGAAGGGTGGGTTAGTAAGTTTGCTGATGACACAAAGGTCAGTGGTCTTGTAGATAGTGTCGAGGGTTGTTGCAGGCTACAGCAAGTCATTGACAGGATGCAGAGCTGGGCTGAGAAGTGGCAGATGGAGTTCAACCTGGATAAATGTGGAGTGATTCATTTTGAAAGGTTGAATTTGAATGCTGAATACAAGGTTAAAGAAAGGGTTCTTGGCAGTGTGGAGGAATAGCGGGATCTTGAGGTGCATGTACATAGACTGCTCAAATTTGTTACCCAAGTTATTAAGGTGTATGGTGCTTTGGCATTCATTAACAGAGGAGTTGAGTTTAAGAGCCACGAAGTTTTGCTGCAGCTCTATAAAACCCTAATTCGACCACACTTGGAATATTGTGTCCAGTTCTGGTCACCTCATTATAGGAAGAATGTAGATACTTAAGAGCGGGTGCAGAGAAGATTTACAAGGATACAAGCCCTACTGGAGGGCTTGTCTTATGAAGAGAGGTTGAGTGAGCTCGGGTTTTTCAAACTGGAGAGAAGAAGGAAGAGAGGTGACTTGGTAGAGGTGTACAAGATAATGAGAAGCATAGATTGAGTAGATAGCCAGAGACTTTTCCCCAGGGCAGGAATGGCTGTCATGAGGGGTCATAATTTTAAGGTGATTGGAAGAAGGCAGAGGGGTCGTAGAGTCATAGAGACGTACAGCACGAAAACAGACCCTTCGATCCAACCTGTCCGTGCCGACCAGATAGCCCAATCCAATCTAGTCCCACCTGCCAGCATCCAAACCCTTCCTATTCATATACCCATCTAAATGCCTTCTAAATGTTGCAATTGTACTTGCCTCCACCACTTCCTCTGACAGCTCATTCCATACACATACCACCTTCTGTGTGAAAATGTTGCCCCTTAGGTTTCTTTTATATCTTTCCCCTCTCACCCTAAATCTATGCCCTCTAGTTCTGGACTCATGCCCCCCATAATTTTGCAAACCCCTCAGCCTCTGACACTCCAGGGAAAACAGCTCCAGTCTGTTCAGCCTCTCCCTATAGCTCAAGTCCTCCAACCCTGGCAACACCTTTGTAAATCTTTTCTGAATCCTTTCAAGTTTCACAATATCTTTGCGATAGGAAGGAGACCAGAATAGCATGAAATATTCCAACAGTGGTCTAACCAATGTTGTGTACAGCCGCAACATGACCTCCCAACTCCTGTACTCAATACTCTGACCAATAAAGGAAAGCATAACAGACGCCTTTTGTTGGAGGTAGGTTCTTTACGCAGTGAGTGGTGTGTGTATGGAATGCACTGCCAGTGGTGGTAGTAGATTCACAGACAGGAACATTTAAGTGACTGCTGGACAAGCACATGGATGGCAGTAAATTGAGGGGTGTGCAAGTTAGGTTGACCATAGATGCTATGTTCTAAATGTCAGCAATGACCATTTCCAACATAAGAGAATCTAAGCATTAACCTTGAATTTACTGTCACTGAATCCCCTATTATCAATTATGAGTGTTTACCAGTGAACAGAAACTGAACTGGATTAGCCATATGAATACAACAGCTACAAGAGCAGTCAGAGGCCAGGAATACTATAGTGATTTATTCACCTTCTGAATCCCCAAAGTCTGTCCCCCAGAGATGTGTATGGTGGCCATCACCAAGAAGAAGGCGCTAGAAAAACTGAAAGGTCTGAAAGTGGATAAATCACCTGGACCAGATGGGCTGTACCCTAGAGTTCTGAAGGAGATAGTTAAAGAGGCAGTGAAGACTTTAGTAGTGATCTTTCAGGTATCACTGGAGTCAGGAACGGTCCCTAAATTGCTGATGTAACCCATCTGTTTAAGAGGGGAGAAAGGTAAAAGATGGGAAATTATCGGCTGATTAGCCGGACCTCAGTTGTTGATAAGTTTTTTTGAGTCCATTGTGAAGGATGAGATTCCTGAATACTTGGAAGTACATAGTAAAATAGGGCAAAGTCAGCATGGTTTCATTAAGGTCATGCCTGACAAATCTGTTAGAATTCTTTGAGGAGGTAATGAGCAGGTTAGACCAAGGAGAGCCAATGGAAGTTATCTACCTGGACTTCCAGAAGACCTTTGATAAGGTGCCGCACAGGAAGCTGCAGAGTAAGATAAGGGCCCATCGTGTTAGAGGCCAGTTACTAGCATGGATAGAAGACTGGCTATCTGGCAGAAAACAGAGAGTGGGGAAAAAAGGATGGCAGTTGGTGACTAGTGGTGTTCCACAGGATCAGTGTTGGGGCTACAACTTTTCACTTTATACATTGATGATCTGGATGAAGGAACTGAGGGCATTCTGGCTATGTTTGCAGATTATACAAAGATAGGTGGAGAGCAGGTCACATTGAGGAGGCGGGCAGGTAGAAGAAGGGAATTAGACAGGTTAGGAGAGTGGGCAAAGAAGTGGCAGATGAAATACAATGTGAGAAAGAGTGAAGTCATGCACTTTGGCAGGAAGAATAGAGGCATGGACTATTTTCTAAATGGGGAGAAAATTCAGAAATCTGAAGTGCGAAGGGACTTGGGAGTCCTTGTCCAGGTTTCTCTTAAGGTAAACTTGCAGGTTGTGTTGGTTTTTAGGAAGGTAAATACATGTTATCATTCATCTCAAGAGGACTAGAAAATAAAAGCATGGATGTACTGCTAAGGCTTTTTAAGGCTCTGATCAGACCACATTTAAGAGTATTGTGAACAATTTTGGACCTCATACCTCAGGAAAGATTTACTGGCTCTGATTCGGGTCCTGAAGGAGATTCACGAGATTGATTTCAGGTTTAACATCTGAGGAATGTTTGATGACTCTGGGACTATAATCAACTAGATTAGATTACTTACAGTGTGGAAACTGGCCCTTCAGCCCAACAAGTCCACACCGACCCGCCGAAGCACAACCCACCCTACATTTATCCCTTCACCTAACACTACAGGAAATTTTGCATGGCCAATTCACCTAACCTGCACATTTTTGGACTGTGGGAGAAAACCCGAGCACCCGGAGGAAACCCACGCAGACACGGGGAGAATGTGCAAACTCCACACAGTTAGTCGCCTGAGGCAGGAATTGAACCTGGGTCTCTGGCGCTATGAGGCAGCAGTGCTAACCACTGTGCCACCATGCCGCCCACAAACTGAGTTTGAAAAGATGAGGGGGATCTGATTGAAGCTTTCAGAATACTGACCAGCCTGGACAGAGTGGACATTGGGAAGATGTTTTCGTTGGCAGGAGAGACAAGGACCCGAGGGCACAGCTTTAAAGTAAAGGGAAGACCTTTTAGAATGGAAATAAGGAGAAACATCTTTAGCCAGAGAATGGTGAAGCTGTCGAATTCATTGCCACAGAAGGCTATGGAGGCAAGGTCATTGAATATATTTAAAACAGAGATAGATAAGTTCTTGATTGCTAAGCGGAACAAAGGTTAAGCAGAGAAAGCATGAAAACGAGGTTGAAAACCCAGTCAGCCATAATTGAATGATGGAGCAGACTTGATGGGCTGAATTACCTAATGTTTGCTCCTATGTCTTATAGTCTTATGGTTTGGCAAGCTGGAGGCTTTCAAAAGTGAGATAATGAGAGCTCAGCGTCAGCATTTTCCTGTTAGTACAAAGGCCAAGGCTGGCAGGAGTAGGGAACACTGAATGACTAGAGATATTGAGGCTCTGAATCAAGAGTCTGATTCTGGAAAAGCACAGCTGGTCAGGCAGCAGGACAGTCGATGTTTCAAGCAAAAGCCCTTCAACAGGAAGGGCTGCCCGATGAAGGGCTTTTGCCCGAAATGTCGACTGTCCTGTTCCTCAGATGCTGCCTGAACTGCTGTGCTTTTCTAGCACCACAACTCTAATCTCCAGCATCTGCAATCCTCACTTTCATATATTGAGGCTCTGGTCAACAAAAAGAAGATATATGTCAGGTACAGACAACTTGAGAAGTATAGGTTGTGTATAGAGGGAAAACAACCCCAGTCTATTCAACCTCTCCCTATAAATCAAATCCTCCAACCCTGGCAACATCCTTGTAAATCTTCTCTGAACCCTCTCAAGCTTCACAACATCTTTCCGATGGGAAGGAAACCAGAATTGCATACAATATTCCAAAAGTGGCCTAACTAATGTCCTGTACAGCTACAGTATGACCTCCCAACTCCTGTATACAATACTCTGACCAATAAAGGAGAGCATACCAAACACCTTCTTCACTATCCTGTGACTCCACTTTCAAGGAGCTATGAACCTGTACTCCAAGGTCTCTTTGTTCAGCAACACTCCCTAGGACCTTACCATTAAATGTATAAGTCCTGCTAAGACTTCTTTTCCCAAAATGCAGCACCTCGCATTTATCTAAATTAAACTCCATTTGCCACTTCTCAGTCCATTGGCCCATCTGATTAAGATCCCATTGTAACCTGAGGTAATCTTCTTCACTGTCGACTACACCTCCAATTTTGATGTCATCTGCAAATTTACTAACTATACCTCTTATGTTCACATCCAAATCATTTATATGAATGACAAAAAGTAGTGGACCCAGCACCGATCTTTATGGCACTCCACTGATCACAGGCCTCCAATCTGAAAAACAATCCTCCACCACCCTATCTTCTACCTTTGAGCCTGTTGTGCATCCAAATGGTGAGTTCTCCCCGTGTTCCATGAGATCTAACCTTGCTAACCAGTGTCCCACAGGGAACCTTGTTGAACACCTTACTGAAGTCCATATAGATCACATCTACTGCTCCGCCCTCATCAATCCTCTTTGTTACTTCAAAAAATTCAATCAAGTTTGTGAGACATGATTTCCCACGCACAAAGCCATGTTGACTATCCCATGTTGACTTGCCTTTCCAAATACATTTACATCCCGTCCCTCAGGATTCCGTCCAACAACTTGGCCCACCACCGATGTCAGGCTCATTGGTCTGTAGTTCCCTGGCTTGTCCTTCTTAAACAGTGGCACCACGTTAGCCAACCTCCAGTCTTCTGGCACCTCAACTGTGACACAAATATCTCAGTAATGGGGCCAACAATCACTTGATCAGATCCTTTATCCACTTAAATGTATTTCACGACATCCAACACTTTCTCCTCTGTAATGTGGATATTTTTCAAGATACCACCATATATTTCCTTACATTCTATATCTTCCATGTCCTTCTCCACAGTAAACAATAATGCAAAATACTCGTTTAGTATCTGCCCCATTTCCTGAAGCTCCACACAAAGGCCGCGTTGCTGATCTTTGAGGGGCTCTATTCTGTCCTAAGTTATCCTTTTGTTATTAATGTATTTGTAAAAACCCTTTGGATTCTCTTTAACTCTACTTGCCAAAGCTATCTCATGTCCCCTTTTTGCCCTCCTGATTTCCCTCTTAAGTATACACCCACTGTCTTTATTCGTTCAATCTATCTTGTATAGTACTGACATATGCTTCCTTTTTTTATTAACCAAACCCTCAAATGCATTAGTCATCCAAACATTCCCTACCCCTATAGCCTTTCCTTTCACTCTAACACGAATATACTGTCTCTGGACTCTCGTCATCTCATTTCTGAAGGCTTCCCATTTTCCAGCCATCCTGCGAACATCTGCCCCATTCAGCTTTGAAAGTTCTTGCCTAATGCCGTCAAAATTAGCCTTCCTCCAATTTAGAACTTCAACTTTTAGATCTGGTCTATCCTTTTCCATCTCTACTTTAAAACTAATTTTTGGTAAATTTAATGTAATAACTTACAAGATTTATAAAATAAAATATATAAAGTATTAAAAGTATTAAAAAGATTTGTAATTTATAAAATATGAGTTGAGAGTGTCAAGCTCCTGGACATCCACAAGAAGCTTTCTTGGACTCTTCATGTGGACGCATTGGTTACAAAGGCCCAACAACATCTCTTCTTCCTCAGACAGCTGAGGAAATTTGGCATGACAGCAAATACCCTTGCCAACTTTTATAGGTGCGCCATCGAGAGCATTCTGTCTGGATGTATCACTACCTGGTATGGCAACTGTACCACTTGAGATCGGAGACGGTTACAGAGAGTGGTGAACTCGGCCCGGATAATCACAAAGGCCAACCTCCCATCTATAGAATCCATTTACCAGGCCCACTGTTAAGGAAAGACCGCCAGCATTCTTAACGATCCATCACACCCTGGCAAAGTCTTTCTACAACCACTACCATCAGGGAGAAGGTACAGAAGCCTGAACACACGCACCAGCCAGTTTCGCAACAGTTTCTACCCTGTTGTTGTTAGAATACTAAATGGACTCACAAACACTTAACATTCGCCTGTACTTTTTTTTTGCCATTATTTACCTGTTATTAATATCTATGCTACTTAACTATGTGATCTGCCTGTATTGATTGCAAGACAAGGCTTTTCACTGTTCCTCGGTACAACGTGAGAATAAATTCAATTCAATTCAGTTCAAGCGGCGTTTCCACGAAAACAGATGTTAAGACTATTTCTCAGCAAAAAACAAAATCTCACAATTCCTCAACAGGATTGTTGAAAGCTTATTCAACTCAAATTTGTTTGGGCAGGGAAATCCACGGTCCCATCTCATCACCAGATGTGACATCCTTACAGGACAGATTGAACAGTGAGTATGTATGTGCCATAAGGGGATGCTTTTGCAGAGCGATACGCTGAAAGGCTAAGTTAGGTCAACAAAATGGAGTAGCTTCATGTGAAAAGTATTGGCCAAGTGGACTATTTACGTTGAATGACTGTCCTTTTTCTATGAATCATTGTCTTTAATCCCCACGAAACTGTATTCCACATTTATTTTGATAACATTTTGAGAATGAGCTATACATTTACTTACCTTTGTGTCATATTTGACTGCATCATCACAAAGTTATACCTCTGAAACATCACTCCATTCTGTCCTGTCCTCAGATCTGCAAACCTTCTCCATACTTTTGTTTCCTCTCAACCTGACAATTCCAATGAACTCATGGTCAGCATCCTATATTTTGATATCTATAAGCTTAAAATCATCTCATCCTCAGTTGTCAGTAAGCTAATTTGCACCATCCTTCATCCCTTTGCTCCCTGGCCTATATTGTCTTTCAGGTTAGGAACTCCTCAATTAAAAAAACAATTCTTCTTTTCAAATATTTCTATGGCCCAATCCTATATTTTAACTTCTTCAAGCCATACAGTTCTCTAAGGTGACTGCACTCCTTCAATTTGGGCTACTTGTTTGTTCCCAATTTTAACTGCTCCACCATTGGCAGATGTGACTTCAGCTAACAAGGCTTAAACTCTGGAATACCTTCCTGAAACCTCTGTTCCTTCATTCCCCTATTTCCTCATTTAATGTGCACCTTAAAACCAACCTCTTCACCAAAGCATTTTTTTTCTTGGCCTCATATCTTCTTATGTGGCTCATTGTCAACTTGTGTTTGATAAGTCCTGTGAAGTATCTAAGGGTGTTTTGCCTCATTAAAGCTCTAAATTAATGTGACTTTTGTTGTCATTATAATCCTATGTATTTCTATTTTATGAAAATAGCTAGAAGCTGAAAAGGCAGACACAAATGGACAAATTTGTGAGGTTACTCAATCTCTCTAAATAGAAGCATGCATAAAAAGATAAGGCTATGGAACTGTAATCCTGATTCTAGCATCTGGGCTCTCATTGACCAAGACTTCTGATGAACTTAAAAATGTGTTGCTGGAAAAGCGCAGCAGGTCAGGCAGCATCAAAGGAACAGGAGAATCGACATTTCGGGCATAAGCCCTTCTTCAGGAATCTGATGAATTTGCCCTATTGTTCCATGAAAAGTATAGTATGTCCATTGTGCAGGACTTCAGGCACCTTTATGGTCATCACATGGGTGTCAATAATAAACAGGTTATCTTCCATAGAATGTCAGATTGTGTGCACCTATTGGCATGCAATCATACATATCACTGCAGATCTTTCGTTACACCCAGTTCACAACTTCTATGTCCCTTGTATTTATCACGCAGTGAGACCCATTTGACAGGCGTGGGCACATAAATAACATATTCAAATTGCTTAAAGAATAGCTAAAGGTTTGGAATTCCCAAGGGTACCCTATAATGAGCGAACAAGAATGTTGGAAACATAGCAGTGATATACTACAGGTTACAATGATGAAACAGAAGAAATGTTGAGAAAGGAAACAGCACAGGCATAGCAAACACTGATTTAGGATTTCATCTGTTGAGGTCTGCAAGAGGACATGCTGCAAGAATTGGTACTAATTTGAGAAAGTCATAAATATGTATGCTTTAGTTCTTTTTTGTTACTTATTTCTATTCAGCAAACATCTATTATTTCTCTTCTCAAAAATGAATAATTGAGAGGTTGTATGATTTTATCAGTGTATTGGCCCAGCATCCTGAAAATAACATCTTGTTCAGTCATCCACTGCCCACAACAAGCTACCTACCCTCCAGTAGATGAGCTTTGTATACTTCATTTCACAACTCCATGAGAAATGAAAATCACACCCGAAGCAGTGTTCTTCGATCCTGTACTATTTTTTTCTGGTTAATTGCTTTTGGCTCATAATTTAGTGACAATAGGAATACTACAGGTAGTACTTTAAAATAGGAAAACAAAATTAATTTTAATTTATTGGATTCTAATAGTAGATTATGCTTATCAATTATTTTGGGTGGGACACTGATTTATTTTGGTAGTTAACAACAGTAATACAATTTTTGGTGTCCGTGGCACTTCGGCACTTTTGATTCTGGATCCTTTGAGTGGCATATCACTTTTGTATTATGGACCAAACCAGACCCCACCCCTGAAAGCACTGTAAGGAGATATCTTTAAATAAATATAAAAGTTAGGATCGAAGCTAAGTGTAAGGTGTTGTGTCAAGATTAGAGTGGTGCTGGAAAAGCACAGCAGGTCAGGCAGCATCCGAGGAGCTAGAAAATCGACGTTTTGGGCAAAAGCCCTTCATCAGGAATGAGGCTGGGAGCCTCGGGTGTGAAGCGATAAATGGGAGGAGGTGGGGCTGGGGGCAAGGTAGCTGAGAATGCAATAGGTGGATGGAGGTGGGGTAAAGGTGATAGGTCGGAAAGGGGGATGGAGCGGATAGGTGGGAAGGTAGATTGACAGGTGGGACAGGTCATGAGGATGGTGCTGAGCTGGAAGGTTGGAACTGGGGTGAACTGAGGTGAGACAGGCATAGCTAGGGCCCACGTGGGTGTCCATGGCTACCTCTTTCGCCAGGAAAGTTGGTGTTGTATTCGATTCGCCCACCACTAGAATTTAATCAAAAACACTTTATTCTTACAACACTTAAAATACAAAAAAATTGTACAACTTTAACTCTATTGAAATACTTAACAGGATTCCTGAGGAAGGGCTTATGCCCGAAACGTCAATTCTCCTGTTCCCTGGATGCTGCGCTTTTCCAGCAACACATTTTCAGCTCTGAAATACTTAACAACATAACGTACTATTTAACCACCAAACCAGTAGGGAGGATCCCACAAACATATCCATCAGCAAAAATGGAATTCAGCAAAACAGTAATGGTTCTCACATGCAGTCCAGAAGAAAGAAACAACCTGCCACTTTTAAATTTTTAAGAGGAACCCTGGCTATCTAAGACTTCATTATAACAGCCGAGAACTTAAGTTTTAAATCAGCAGCCAGCAAAAACCTTGTAAACTAACTGAAAGCATAACTAAAAGCCTTCCTGGATCTATGTGAGCCCTGACCCCATTCTTTCATGATTCTTTTGTCTCAAAACAAAAACCCAGGGAAAACTCAAAGGCTGATTACCAACTGCCTACCTGAAGGACCAGCACCATTGTGGCAACATTCCTTTCCAAGAGAAACAGTACTTCTCTTTAAGGGCACAGTCTTGTTGTAGTGCATACTGTTAATTTCCTTTTCAGGTGATGTTCACAAGTCAGAAGTATTTGCCAAAAGGTATATTTCATATATATTCCTAACATTTGATCACAAATTTCTAAACTTACGCTTCAATGTCTCCCAATAAGACAGGGCAAACCAACTTTTAAATTGGTTCCATTGGTACTTCCTTTGGAACCAGGAGTTATATACAGTTAGACAAATGGTAAGTTAATAAACAATGTTCACACATACAGATCCAGTTCTCGAATGGACCCAAGTTTCACCCCACCCCACTTGACCAGCTCTCAAAAAGGAAGCACCCACAACCACATACATAACAGGAAATCTTGTTAAAACTTTGGAAGGTAAAAATTGCCAAAAGATTGCACAGGAGCTTCAACTTTCGTAGGCAAGCATTTAGAACTTCATACTTCTGCATGATTTTTCTTTGGAATGCTTTAAAGAAATTATTTCATGAGATGTGAACAAGACCAACAAGTGGACTGAGTAGCTGGCTAGGCTATTTCAGTTATGTTTCAACCATATTGCTATAAATCTGGAGTCACATGTAGGCCAGACTAGCTAAGGATTGTTGAGCTTTTTCTTCCTAGTGAAATAGATGGAGTTTTTCTGCAACAATTGACAATAGTTGTTACACTGACCATGACTAAGACTAGCTTTCAATTCCATATTCTATTAATTAAATTTAATTTCACAAGCTACTGTGGTGCCATTTGACCCCACATATCCAATGTATTAACTAGGGCGCAGGCTTACTAGCTTAGTGACATCACCAAAATGTCCCTGTCTTCTCAGAAGGGACAACACATTACAAATAATTTGAAAGCACAGATATATAATAAAAGATAGAAGTGAATTGTGTTTGATCCGGGGTTGCATTGTAATATTATGTCTACATTAATTTTTTAAATGTTGCAATTTGATGTGAGATTTAAGTTACTATTATTCTGCATTAGAGGACATACATGTACATTTGCTCAAGTGGAACACAAACACTGAAATGAAAAGGTACAGTTAAATGGTTTGTTTTTCTGCTGCTTATCCGATGTAAATATATATCAAGAATTTCTTTTTTACTGATGTTGCCTTAAAACTTATCTCTTTGACCAAACATTTGGTAATTTATCCTGATATCTTCTTCCAAAGGCACTATATAAATGTATTTTGTTGCAATTTTTCAATGCTCACTCATTTCAACAAAAGTCAGAACCAGAGGGAGAAGATCACTACAGTTGCAGGCAGTATGAAATGTTTGCAGAAATCTGCAAGTGAAAAGTTAATGTACCTAAGCATACATTCAACACTATCCTTCAGACCAAGTTGCTAGGACAAATGTTCGACACAACATCGTGGGCTGAAGGGCCTGTTCTGTGCTGTATTGTTCTAAGTTTAAAGCTTGAATTTTAACTGGAAATTTTTTAAAATTCAGAGCATTTTGCTATGTCGTAATGCTTCAATAAAGTAAAAATATTTCTCTGGGTAGTTACATCCTTGCCATAACATCGGAACGAAGAAATGGACGGACTATTGCAGTTTTTCTTATTCATGGAATAGGTCCACATGGATGAAGGTACAAAGAAAGTCTATGTATCCTTCACACAATAATGCTCCTTTGAAACTTGTTTTCAACAGATTTTGTTTCCAACAGACCTTACAGATTGTGAGGAGATTTTGTGGCACAGTGAGTGGACTCTTTACCTCTGAACCAAAAGTCCCCCATCAAGACTTGATGGCCATGGAAGATAAGTTGATAATGTGATGAAACAGGTTCACTATCAATTTGTAAACCCTTCTGAACCATTGTGCCAGCACCAGCCATCCAAATGTACACCAAAACTTAATGCCATTCTCCATCCTGCCATTTCTCCATAACCTTGCTCATCTATGGGCATACACACCAAGGTCCCTCTGATCCATTGTACTTCCTAAAGTACTACCATTCAACATGTACTCCCTTACTTTATTGGTCCTCCCAAAATGCATTACTTTACAAATATAACATTTGCCACTGTTCAGACCACCTGACCATCTATATCATCCTGTATTCATGGTTTACACAGTGCTATATTTTGTGTAATCTGCAAATTTACTGATTATATCTCCTACTATCATGTCTAGATCATCAATGCACTCTACAAACAGCAAAAGACCCAGCACCGACCTCTGTGGTATGCCATGGGACACACTTTCCAATCACAAAAATGCCCTGCATTCATTGTTCCTTTCTAAATAATCACCTAATGCCCTGTTGAATGGCTCAAATGAAACTGCCTCAACCATATTTCCAAGTTGTCTATTCCAGACAAGAAATACTTGTATGAAAATGTTTTTTGTTACATTGCATTTGCTTCTTTTGCAAATCACTTTAAATCTGTGCCCTCTCATTCTTGATCCTTTCACAAGTGGGCACAGTTCTCCATGTCTACTCTATCCAATCACCCATGGTTTTTAAAACTTCTATCAGATCTCCCCTTTGTCTCCATCTGCCCAAAGAGAACACCCCAGCCTCTCTAACCTATGCTCAAAACTAAAGTCAGAGAGTAAGAATTTTTACAGCATGAAAGAGGCCTTTTGGTCCATTGTGTCCATACCAGTCATAAGCCATCCCTCTATTCTAATCTCATTTTCCAACATTTGACCTGTAGCATTGTAAGTGTTCATCTAAATACTTCTTGAATGTCTTTAAGGTTCCTGCCTCCACCTTCCTTTCAGATAGTGAGTTTCAGATGCTCACAACAACCTTGGGTGAAAAGTTTTTCCTTAAATCCCTTCTAAACCACCTGCACCTTAACTAATCTATGTCTATCGGTTATTGACCCCTCTACTAAGGGTATAAGTTTCTTCCTAGCTGTGTTGTCTGTGCCCATCAGAACTTTGAACACCTCAGTGAGATTTCCCCATCAATCTTCTCTGCCCTAGCAAATACTGAACACAATAATGTATTATTCAACCACTAATCATCAACTGTTCCAATATAGACACTGTCCCATAGAAAATAGCCTGAGCCAATCTGGTCTGTTCATAGCTGAAATGATCCAGGCTAAGCAATATCCTGGTGAATTTCTTCTGTACCATCTCTATTGCATCACATTCTTTCTACACTGTGCTGACCAGAACTCCAGCTGCAGCATAACCACCTTTCTTTTGTATTCAATGCCTTGATGATTGACTAATAAAGGTAAGAATCTCATATGCCTTTTGAACTATTTTAATTACCTGTCCTTTTGCCTTCAATGATCTATGAGCATACACACCAAAATCTCTCTGACTTTCTGTACTTCCTACAGTACTACCATTGAATATGTACTCCCTTGTCTTGTTGGTGGCTACACTTTGGGGCTATAGACTAAATGCATTTTGATTACACAAATGCATAGTGTCTTTGTAAATTAAATTAATGTCAGTACTTTTGGAAAGTAAATAAACTGCAGCTGGAGAAAATTGTTCCTATATGAGGTTGCACTACCATACATGAACATTCTGCCTTAGTTTTCTGAATTTATAAGTTTAAAATGTGAATTCTTGTTTTTGGAAATGATGGAAGAATTTCATATTAGCCTTTGGTTCTCTGAAACTGTGGTAAACAGGAGCAGTTAACTTCTAAAACTGATTTTGTTTTCAAGGGCACCAATGATTCAAAGTTGTTGTACTTCTAAATTCCCCATTAAATCTCTCTGACTTTCTGTACTTCCTACAGTACTACCATTGAATATGTACTCCCTTGTCTTGTTGGTGGCTACACTTTGGGGCTATAGACTAAATGCACTTGAGACAAATGTAACAAGCGCCAAGCCTACAAAATTTAAATGTAAAATCCAGCAGAACAAAAGTACAGCAATTCACAGACAGTTCCATTTAAAATATCATACATGCACGGCCACAAAAAAAGGTACTATGTATTGATTTGAGCACAACAAGGAATTTAGAAAGATAATTGATCAGTGGGTTCTGAGGAAGGGTCACTGGACCCAAAACATTAATGAATTTAATTAGCAGGGATCTGTGAGAGCAAAATGAATCAAAAATCAATTGAACTGACTTTATTGTAAATCAGGCTTTATTGTAAATACTGCAGCAATTTGGCTGAGACTTGGAAAGAGGAGGGATCCAGATTGTTCCCTGCTTCTGTTCCAAGTTTCGCACCTTACAAAAGAAAAAGAAGACATTTAAAATATGATGAGCAGTTACAGATTATCATGAAATGTGCATCACCTGTTACCAACCTCCATCCACTACCACTCTCGGCCAGCCAATTCTGTATTCACAGTCAAATCTCCCTGTATCCTAGAGCTCCCAACTTGAAAGAGTATCAAGATAGTCTCTGAGAAATTAGTCTAAGCTTGTATTTTTAAGAATTCTCCTCCTTTACACAGATGAGATAGATTAGATTAGATTAGATTCCTTCCAGTGAGGAAACAGGCCCTTTGATCCAACCAGTCCATACTGACCCTCCGAACAGTAACTCACCCAGATCCATTTTCCTCCAACTAATGCACCTAACACTATGGGCAATTTAGCATGGCCAATTCACCTGACCTGCACATCTTTGACTGTGGGAGGAAACTGGAGCACCCAGAGGAAACCCACGCAGACACGGGAAGAATGTGCAAACTCCACACAGACAGTCACCCGAAGCTGGAATTGAACCTGGGATCCTGATGCTGTGAGGCAGCAGTGCTAACCACTGAGCCACTGTGCCGCCCCATTATGGGAGTGGTGAAGAAAAATGTTGTTCTGCATGCCCAGTGCCATGCAAAATGTTTGATATTTTTTCTTTGTTCATTCATAGGATGTGGGCATTGAAGGCTGGCCGCCCTTGAGGTGGTGGTGGTGAACAACCTTCTTGGACCGTTGCAGTCCACATGCTGTAGGTCGACCAACAATGTCCTTCGAGAGGGATTTCCGGGATTTTGACCCAGATACAGCAAAGGAATGGTGATATATTTCCATGGGGGATATGGGCCAAGTGCTGGCAAATGGGACTAGATTCGGTTAGAATATCTGGTCAGCATGGACAAGTTGGACCCAAGAGTCTGTTTCCTTTCTACAGTGTGGAACAGTCCACACCAATCCTCCAAAGAGCATGGACAAGTTGGACCCAAGAGTCTGTTTCCTTTCTACAGTGTGGAATAGTCCACACCAATCCTCCGAAGAGCAATTCACCTCGACCCACTCCCCTACCCTATTATCCTATATTTACCCTGACTAATGCACCTAACCTATACTATGGACAATTTAACCTGCACATCTTTGGATTATGGGAGGAAACTAGACTCTATCTTATACATTGCAGGCAAGGATGCCCGGAGGCATGGTACATTGGGGAAACTGAGCAAAGGCTACGACAACGGATGAATGGGCACCGCACAACAATCAACAGACAGGAGGGTTACCTCCCAGTTGGGGAACACTTCAGTGGTCCAGGACATTCAGCCTCGGACCTTCGGGTGACCATCCTCCAAGGTGGACTTTGGGACAGGCAGCAGAGAAAAGTGGCCGAGCAGAGGCTGATAGCTAAGTTCGGTACCCATAGGGAGGGCCTCAACCGGGGCCTTGGGTTCATGTCACATTACAGGTGACCACCATTGCACTATACACACACACAGATACTCCTACACACACACACTCACACACACAGGCACTCCTATACACACATACACATGGACACACATACACACAGATGCACACACAGACACCCACACACACCCTTACAGACACACACTCTCCCACACTCATACATGCACCCCCTCACAGACTTAAGACACTCAGCACTCACTACACACACACACATACACTTTCTCACACTCACAACCCCCAACCCAGACAGACACGCACACACACAGACAGACAAAGACCCACATGCACACATATATTTTGTGGGGTGAATTTGTACTTGCAGGGTTACATTGTACTTTGCTCAAAAACTGCATGCATTCATGTAGAACTCTGAGCTCAAAAACTGCATGAATTTATGTAAACCTCCGTTATCTCACTTTTTAGATTAGAATCAATCTAAACATCATGGCATAGACAGAGAACACAGGGGGTCAACACCTTCAACATATTATCTAGCTATCACCATTGTTAACAGCTAACCCGAGAATGCAACTTCTTAAAAAAACGTTTTGTGATTTACACATGAAAGAAGTGAAACTATCACTGTATTCTAACAGATGAAAGGCTTAACAAACAATCAATTTTTCAATGTATAATTTCAGTTACACTACACTGTAAAGTTTTGCTATAAATTCTGCGTGTTAGGATTGAGCTCTCCACTATCACCTGATGAAGGAGCATTGCTCCGAAAGCTAGTGTTTGTATCCTTGCTGGTTGTGTGATTCTGAGTTCCGCATTCTAATCACTCTCTGTATAAAAGTGTTTCTCCTGAACTCTAAATTGAGCGCATTATCAATGCATTTTAATTCTGGTCTGCCTCCTCAAGTCAAAACATCTTTCCTACATCTATGATCTTCAAGTCTTCCCTAGATCATCTCTAATCTTCTTAATAAACATTAACAATTGAATGACACAATAAACTTGAACATGATGCAATGAAAATTATAGAGGCATGCCTAAACCTAGAGGATCAAACAAATATATTAAACATGCATACCATTTTCACTTGGACAGGATAGACAATAAGTGAGGTGATCTGGCCCCAAAAATGACAGAGCCCTGGAAGCTAAAACAATTCCATCCAGTGAAATAAAAAGGCTACCAGATAAAACTAAACACAGTAGACATCATCAATGCGAAAAAAATCCAGGCCTAACACTCGAATCATCAGGACAATATCAAAAGAAAGAGAAGTAAAGGACAAAGAAGTTATACAAAATTATAAGAATAGAATAGAATAAAATATCCTTTATTGTCATGTGTACTCCATTGCAGAAGTATAGTGAAAAGCTTTTACCATGGCTGCCCCTTATGGTGCCATCTTAGGTGCAAGTACCTAAGTACAAATCTTGATACAACAGAAAAATAAAAAAGTAGTTCAAAAATTAAGTTAGAAATAAGACATTGTTAAAAAGATTGAAATTATGAAAAGGTAAAATAATTTCAAATAAACATTGTAGCAGCTCAGCGCAGGGCCTCCACATATGGTCTGACTGCTCGCACTAGACCCTAGTCCAAGCCTCTAGTCTGCTCCATACAGTACTCATCTGCTCCAAGGTAACTTCCAGAACGGCCTCCCCCATGTCAGTCCCTGCCTGGGACTCGCTACCTGTGCACTGCTCCAGGACTCATTCCCCTTCAGGTGTTACAGGGTTAATTGCCCGTGTGCTGTTCCGAGGCTTGCAGCTCACAATGTTCTGGGACTTGCAGTCTGTGTTGTGTTCTGGGGCTCGCTGCCCAAGTGTCATTCCAATGCTCAGCCACCTGCCATTGCTCCAGGATTCACATCTTGGGCTCAGGAGAGAAAAAGAGAAACAAGGAAAAAAAGAAAAAGAATTAAAAAGAACAGGTGGACCAAAGGAGCTCTGACAGGAGTATCCTACTTGACTGCCATCTTGTAGCAAAGCAAGCCATTCAACCCAAGTGTACTCCGCCATTCAATAAGCTCATGGCTGATCTGATAATCCTGAACTCCATTGTCCTGATTTTTCCCCATAACCAGTGATTCCCTTACATATTAAAAATCCATCTACCTCAGTTTTGAATATACTTAGAAAGCTGCTGAGGACGGGTCTTTAAGGTAAAATAAAACATTTACAGATTCACAACCCTCTGAGAAAAAATCCTCATCATCTCTGTTTTATATGTGCAACCTCTTATTCTGAGATTATGCCCTGTAGCCCTAGACTCTCCCACAAAGGGAAACAAGCTCTCCATACCTAGCCTGTCAAATGCTCAAAGAACATTGTATATTTGAATAACATTGGAATTTTGAAGAATGAAAGACAATGAGAACAGGCCCAACCCACTCAGTCTTTCCTCAAAAGACAGTCCCTTCATACTTGGGATCAGACTAGTAAACCTTTTTTGGACTGCTCCAATGCCAGCATATCTTTCCTTGAATAAAGGGCCCAAAACTGTCCAGCTGTAGTGTTCCAACTGTAGTCTGACTAGCATTTGTATAATTTTAGTGAAACTTTTCTGCTTTTATATTCCATTGCCTTTGAAATAAAGACCAACATTCCATTTGCTTTTTATATTACCTGCTGAACTTGGATGCTGGATTTTTGTAAATCATGGATGAGGAATCAAATTCTTCTGTTCTGCACATTACTATATACTGGAGATTTCAACAAACAAATTAAGAACTTGTCCTTGTACAGCACTTTTTAAAAAAAGCATCTCAACAATCTTATAAACCCATGTACTTAAGAATCAGGAAGTCAGTAAATGTCTTTCTTTCATTAATACTTTTCTTGATTGGAATACAAATCCACTCCAACTATATTCACACTTTTAGAACATAGAACAGTACAACACAGTACTGACCCTTCAGCCCTTGATGTTTTGCAGACATTTTATCCTACTCTAAGTTCAAACTAACCTACACAGTCTACATTTTACTATCATCCATGTGTCTATCCAACAGTTGCTTAACTGTCCCTAATGTATTTGTCTCCACTACCATTGCTGGCAGTGCATTCCACGCACCCACAACCCTCTGTGTAAAGAACCTACCTCTGACATCTCTCCTAAACCTTCCGCCAATCACCTTAAAATTATGCCCCTTCATGACAGCCATTTCTGCCCCAGGAATATCCACTCTATCTATGCCTCTCATCATTTTGCACACTTCTAGCAATCACTTCTCATCCTTCTTCACTGCAATAAGAAAAGCCTTAGCTCCCTCAACCTTTCTTTATGAGACATGCCCTCCAGTCCAGGCAGCATCCTGGTAAATCTCCTCTGCAGGCTCTGCAGTCTCTCTAAAGTTTCCACATTCTTCCTGTAACGAGGTGACCAGAACTGAACATAATATTTCAAGTGTGATCTAACCACTGATCTGTAATTTCCAGGTTATCCCAACTCCCTTTCTTGAACAAGGGATTAACATTTGCCACACTCCAATCATCTGGTACCACTCCAGTGGACAGTGAGGATGCAAAAATCATCACTAAAAGCACAGCAATCTCTTTTCTCACTTCCCTTGGTAACCTTGGATATATCCTGTCTGGGTTGAGAGTGTGTTGCTGGAAAAGCATAGCAGGCCAGGCAGCATCCGAGCAGCAGGAAAATCGATGTTTCACGCCAGACTCCTTCATCAGGGCTTCAGCCCGAAGCGTCAATTTTCCTGCTCCTTGGATGCTGCCTGACTTGCTGTGCTTTTTCAACAACACACTCTCAACTCTGATCTTCAGCATCTGCAGACCTCACTGTCTCCTATATCCTGTCTGGCCCAGGGGACTTATCTATCCTCATGTTTTTTTGAAATTTCAGCACATCCTCCTTTTTAACATCAACCTGTTCGAGCATATCAGCCTGTTTCACGCTGTTCTCACAACGACAGATGTTCTCACATCTGTAGTGAATCCTGAAGCAAAGTAATCATTAAGGACCTCCCCTACTTTCTCCAACTCCAAACACAAGTTCCCTCCACTGTCCTTGATCTGACCTACCCTCAGCCTGGCTATCCCCTTATTCCTCACACGTGTAGAATGTCTTGGGGTTTTTGTTAATCCTACCCACCAAGGCTTTTTCATGCCCCCTTCTAGCTCTCCTAAGTCTACTCTTCAGTTCCTTCCTGGCTACCAGTCATCCTCTAGACCCCTGCCTGATCCTTGCTTCCTAAACCTTAAAAAAATTCCTTCTTCCCCCTGACTAGATGACCACATCTCTTGTCATCCAAGTTTCCTTCACCTTACCAGCCCTTCCTTGCCTCAGTGGGACAAACTTGTCCAGCATATTAGCAAGAGCTCCCTAAATAGCCTCCACATATGGGCGGCACGGTGGCACAGTGGTTAGCACTGCTGCCTCACAGTGCCAGAGACCCGCGTTCAATTCCCGCCTCAGGCGACTGACTGTGTGGAGTTTGCACATTCTCCCCATGTCTGCGTGGGTTTCCTCTGGGTGCTCCGGTTTCCTCCCACAGTCCAAACATGTGCAGGTTAGGTGTATTGGCCATGCTAAATTGCCCGTAGTGTTAGGTGCAGGGGTAAATGTAGGGGAATGGGTCTGGGTGGGTTGCGCTTTGGCAGGTCAGTGTGGACTTGTTGGGCCGAAGGCCGATTACTTACACTGTATGTAATCTAATCTAAACATTTCTGTCTTGTATTTCCCTCAGAATATCTGTTCCCAACTTATGCTCCAGAATTCCTACCTAATAGCATTGTAATTCTCCCTCCCCCAAATAAATACTTTCCCATACCATCTGCTCCTATCCCTCTCCATGACGACAGTAAAGGTCATGGGGCTGTGATCACTATCACCGAGAGATCTGACACCTGACCTAGTTCATTTCCAAGCACCAAATCCAATATGGCCTCTCCTCTAATCGACCTATCTAGATATTGAGTCAGGAATCTTTCCTGGACACACCTGACAAAATCTGCTCCATCCAAACTATCTGCACTAAGGAGGTTCCAACCAATATTAGGGACTTTGAAGTCACCCATGACAATCCTGTATCTTCTGCAATTTTCCATAGTCTGCCTCCCAAACTGCTCCTCTGTGTCTTTGTTGGTATTCGGGATTCTATAGAAAACTCCCATTAAAGTAACTGCTCCTTTCCTGTTTCTGATATCCATGCATAAATACTCAGTAGACAAACCCTCCTCAATGACCTCCCTTTCTGCAGCTGTTATACTATCCCCCATGTCTTTATCTCCTTCCCTATTCTTTTTGAAACGTCTAAACCCCAGAACATTCAACAATCATTCCTGCACCTGTGATACCCAAGTCTCCATCATGGCCACAACATCATAGATCCAAATCCTGATCCATGTTCTAAGTTCATCACCCTTATTCCTCATAGTTCTTGCATTAAAATAGAAACACTTCAACCGATCATACTGACAGCAACTTTGCCCTATTAACTGTCTAACCTTCCTCACAGACTCTCTGCATGCTTTATCTGTCTGTATACCAATTACCGTATCCTCTGATCTGTAGCTCCAGTTCCCCTCCCCCTGCCAAACTAATTTAAATCCTCCCAAAGAGCTCTAGCAAATCTCCTGCCCAGGATATTTGTACTCCTTCAGTTCAGATGCTACCTGTCCTTGTTGTACTTCCCCAGAAGGTATTCCAATGATCCACATCTTAGCAGGACTTATACACTTGATGGTAAGGTCCTAGGGAGTGTTGCTGAACAAAGAGACCTTGGTGTGCAGGTTCATAGCTCCCTGAAAGTAGAGTTTCAGGTAGATAGGATAGTGAAGAAGGTGTTTGGTATGCTTTCCTTTATTGGTATTGAGTTTAGGAATCGAGAGGTCATGTTGTGGCTGTACAGGACATTGGTTAGGCCATTGTCGGAATATTTTGTGCAATTCTGGTCTCCTTCCTATCACAAAGATGTTGTGAAACTTGAAAGGGTTCAGATAAGATTTACAAGGATGTCACCAGGGTTGGAGGATTTGAGCTCTCGGGAGAGGCTGAATAGGCTGGGGCTGTTTTCCCTGGAATGTCGGAGGCTGAGGGGTGACCTTATAGAGATTTATAAAATCATAAGGGGCATGGATAGGATAAATAGACAAAGTATTTTCCCTGGGGTGGGGGAGTCCAGAACTCAAGGGAATAGATTTACGGTGAAGGGGAAAGATATAAAAGAGACCTAAGGGCAACCTTTTCATGCAGAGGGTCGTATGTATATGGAATGAGCTGTCAGAGGTGGAGGCTAGTACAATTGCAACATTTAAAAGGCAGCTGGATAGGTATATGAATAGGAAGGGTTTGGAGGGATATGGGCCAGATGCTGGCAGGTGGGATTAGATTGGGTTGGGATATCTGGTTGACATGGACGAGTAAACCGAAGGGTCTGTTTCTGTGTTGTACATCTCTAATATTCACTGACTCTACAACTGAAGCCCTCCATCCAACACCAGATCCATAGCCACATATCCAGCTGCATTCACTCTTTGGTTCTAGCCTCACTAGCCTGTGGCACCAGTAACAATCCTAAGATTACTACCCTGCTCGTCCTGCCTTTCAGCTTCTAACCTAACTCCCTATGTTCACTTTTCAGGTCCTCATCCCTTTTCCTAGTTTCTGGTTGCTCACATCCCTGACCCTGGCACCAGGAGTCTCATTCGCAACCACAGCATCTTCTGTCTGTTCCTCTAACCATTGAATCTCCTATCATCATCATTCTCCTATTCTCCCCCTTCTCTTCTGAGCCACAGAGTCAGGCTCAGCTTCTCCTGAGCTTCTCCCTACTAAGTATTGTCTTGGAATTATTATGTTTTGCTTCTGCACCTTACTTCTGTTGCTATGTTTCACTGGGATAGCATGCTGGAAGTTGAGCTCTACTACTTCAGGAACCATTGCATACTTTACAAAATTTTTAACTATTGACATTACCTGACTTTTAGAACCCCTTAAACAGGCATACACAGAGACAAACAGAAAGGAGTAAAATACATTATGGAAAGATATTTTAATAGTCTAAATTCCCAGATACTATCATTGAGATTATTTTCATGACTCTTGTGCTGGCCAGCACATTGCATCAGTCATTTCCTTCGATGCTCCTGCTGGTTGGTGAGAGGTACAATGTGTCTGGTTCCCTTACAAAAAGTCTATGATTTATCAGGTCCAAGTCACAGCTTACAGTAACTGGAGCAGTAAAGATGAATTGCTTTTCTGCAGAGAACAGTAAGATTGCCCTTGAGCTGAGGAAGAACTGAACACTTATATCTCTCTCTCTGTTAAAGTACTTTGAGATGCCCTGAATTTACTTTATCAAAAAAAAAACACAAAATTCAAAAACATCTGTATAATATCAGAAAGAAGAGCCACATGGAGGTTTTGAGACATACTGGGGAGACAGAGGTCAGTGGGAAGAAAGATATGAAACCAAAAGATACAAATACTATAGTAGAAACAATGTGAGCCACAAAAAAGATAAAATAAAGAATAGAAGAAAAATAGAGGTATAGATAAAACAATGGGAAGAAAATATGAAAGTATTGTAAGAATTAGACAGACCTTTGTGGGCTCTGGCACAGAAAGTCAACGTGTATTTTTAAAATGAGAAAAATCGTGCTTTACTGAAATCCAATGAGAAACAACCTGAATAATTGGTAAATAAAATTTGCAAACTTGTAGCACTCAAGTGAACAGTGCCTGTATGTTAAAGACTTGTCAGAAATTGTGAGAAGTCTTATGTTGTTATGCAAATTGTTCTAAGACTTTAAATAAAATATACTACCATTTAGTTCTGCTGTAACTAAAATTATGTATTACCCATAATTTATTGTAGCCTTATAAACCTTTATTCTACAAGCTTGAACTTAATAGCAATATGCACTGTATTGTTAGGAAAGAAACAAATTCAGTAAATCCTGTGAATTTCTTTCATTGTCACTTCCCACTCATTGCCATTTCTGTCATTGTCACTGCTTACGTGTTGCCATTTACTTCTCTGTCACAACCCACAGTCATTTCTTTGCCTCTTCCCACTTAATGCACAACAAGAAAGTATTGAAAAAACTTTAGCCCTTAAAGATAAACAGTGGTGAAATTAATTAATTTGATTATTTGAGTGATGTGTGTAAAAAAGAACCAACTAATCCAAGAAAAGAAAATCATACATTTTCATAATTTATTGTCTATTTCACTTTTTAAAATTAATCTTCTGTTTCTTCTTAAAAAATCTCAATTGGGCTGAGTATAATTTTATCCTTCCTAATATGTGAACCAACATTATGATTGCAGTCAAGCCAAGTCATGTCATTGGATTCAAAACGTTAACTCGGTTTCTCTCTCCACAAATACTGACGTAGAGGTCACATGACACCAGGTTATAATCCAACAGGTTTATTTGAAATCACAAGCTTTTGGAGTGTCACTCCTGCGTCGGGTGAAGGGAAGTGCACAGACAGAGAATTTATAGGCGGAGAGATCATTGCAAGACAATTCCAGGTAATCAAGAGTATCAAAAGATCGTACAAATGGTGTGAGTGAAGTGTTGACAGTTTGAATAACAAGTCTTTGCAGGCGATCAAAAGTGTCAAACAGTGAGTAAAGTATCAACAGCTGAATAGCAAGTCAAGGAATGACCTATGATCCAATTAATTAAGGCAGAGAGATAATTACAAAAAAATCAAAATAAGATGTTGCTAGAGACAGACCAACTGGTTGGAATAACAAGATAAGAGGTACATGATGAGGATCTAACCAAAGTAACAAGTAATCCAAAAATGTATAAACTAATTAAAACCATAAGACCATAAGAAAAAGGAGTGGAAGTAAGGCAATTCGGCCCATCGAATCCACTCCATCTTTTAATCATGGCTGACAGGCATTTCAATTCCACTTGCCGGGACTCTCACTGTAGCCTTTAATTCCTTGCGATACCAAGAATTTATCAATTAAGATAGAGCGATCATAACAAGTTACCAAGGTGATGGTATCAAAATAGTAAGGAAGATTTTACAAACACAGAACAATATAATGAGTTTACATGTAGTGCGACATGAACCCAAGATCACGGTTGAGGTTATCTTCATGAGTACAGAACTTGGCTACCAGTTTCTGTTTGGTGATTCGGTGTTGTGTATCTCAAAGGCTACCTTGGAGGACACTTACCCAAAGTTCAAAGGCTAAATGGCCTTGACTGCTTAAGTGTTCCCTGACTGGAGAGAATACTCCTGCCTAGCAATTGTTGTGCGGTGTCCATTCATCCGTTGTCGTATTGTCTGCATGGTCTCACCAATTTATCAGACCTCAGGGCATCCTTTCCAGTGGCATATGAGGCGGACAACATTGGCCAAGGCACATGAGGACCCACTGTGTACATGGTTGGTGGTGTTTCCACGTGAGGAGTTTGTTGCTGCCAGACCTGTTGAGTTCTCCAGCACTTTGTTTTTGTTTAAGGCAGATCATACACTCTTTCATTATCAATACACACAAGATTTCAACACAGATTTCTGGACAGCATGGAGTCAGAGTTTTAGAGCATGGAACCAGACCCTTCAGTCCAACTAGTCCACGCTAACCCTGTTCCCAAACTAAACTACTCCTACCTGCCTTCATTGGCCCATATCCCACCAAATTTTTCTATTCATGTTTTCATCTAAATTTCTATTAAATGTTACAACTATACCTGCACCCACTACTTCCTCTGGCAGTTCACATACACAAACCACTCTGTATAAAAAAGTTGCCTCTTATGTCCTTTTTAAATCTTTCACCTCTCACCTTAAAAATATGCCTGCTAGTTTTGAACTGCCCCACCTTGTGAAACGAACTTTGCTATTCACCTTATCTATGTTCCTCATGATTTCATAAACCTCTGTAAAATCACCCCTCATCCTCCTAGTCCCAGATTATCCAATTTATTTTATAACTCAAACCCTCCATTCCTAGCCACATCCTGGCAAATCTTTTTTAAAGCCTTTCCAGTTTAATAATATGCTTCCGGTAACAGGGTGACCAGAACTGCACACAGTTCTCCATAACAAGATCTCTTTGTAACCTCTGATAATCTTCTTCACTATACCACTAATTTTGGTGCCATCCGCAAATTTACTAACCATGCCTCCTAAAATGTCATCCAAATCACTTACATAAATGACAAACAAAAGCGGACCCGGTACCGATCCCTGAGGAATACCACTGGTTGCAGACCTCCAGTCCAAAAAACAACCCTCCATCACCACCCTCTGTCTCCTACCATCAAGCCAATTTTGTAGCCAATTGGTAAGCTCACCCTAAATGTGATCAGACTTTACTAATTAGTCTGCCATGCAGAACCTTATCAAAGGCTTTGAAGAAGCCTAAGTAAACAACATCTGACACTTTGGTCTCATCAATATTTTTGTTTACTTCCTGAAGAAACTCAAGCAGGTTTGTGAGACACAATTTCCCTCTCACAAAACCATGCTGACTATCCCCAAATGTATGTAAATCCCATCTTTCAGAATCACCTCCAACAACTTACTCCCACGGATGTCAGACTCACAAGTCTATAGTTCCCCAGCTTCTTTTGACAGCCTTTCTTAAATAAAGACACAATATTAACCTCCAGTCCTCTGGCACCTTACCCATAGTTATAGATGATACAAATATTTCTGCTAGGAGCCCTGCAATTTCCTCTCTAATCGTCCTGGGATACCTTTGACCAAGTCTCGGAGATTTATTCATGTTTAATGTTTTCTAAGACCTCCAGCATTAACTCTTCTATAATATAAACTTTTTAAAACATTTATTTCCCTGAGTTCTGTAGCCTCCATTTCTTTCTCCATAGTAAAAGCTGATGCAAAATGTTCATTTAATATCTCTTCCATTTGCTAAGGTTCAACACATCAATGATCTTGTTAACCTTTAAGGGGCTCTTCTCTCCCTAGCTGCTTTTTTGCTCTTAATGTACTGGCAGGATTATCCAAGAAAATCTCTCAAATCTCCTCTTTGCCTTCCCTCTGAAGAATGCCCCTAAATTCTTTATATGCTTGATCCCAGTTGTCTATATTTTTTAAATTCTTGACTAGAACCTTAGCATCCATATTCATCCCCAATCTTATCAGTCTTCACTCTAACAGAAACACAATGCCTCTGAACTCTTGTTATCATACTTCTGAAAACCTCTCACTTGTCAGTCATCCCTTTACCTGCGAACAGTCTACTCGAATCAACTTTTGAAAGTTCTTGTCTCATACCATTAAAGTTTGCCTTAGTCCAATAAAAGAATTTTAAATTTTAGGGAATGCTTATCCTTTTCCATAACTATTTTAAAACCAATAGAATTATGATCACTAGTTGCAAAGTATTCACCTACTAACACTTCAATCACTTGTCCTGCTTTATTTCCCAAGTAAAGATCAAGTTTTGCTCCTCTCTAATAGGAACATTTACATATCGATAAAGAAATTTTTCTTGAACGAATTTAACAAGTTCCTCACCATCACTTATCACTGTGGTATAATTTGGGAAATTAAAATCCTGTATTATTCTTACATTTATCCGAGGTCTCTCTCCTCAATTTCCTTCTGACAATTGGAAGGCCTGTAGTATAATCATATCAAGGTTATCATCACTTTTTCATTTCTAATTTCAAGCTATATATTTTCACAGGACAATCCCTCAGAAATATTCTCTCTAATTACATTGGGAACATTTTCCTTAATCAGAAACGCCACTCCCCCTCCTCTCTTGCTTCCCTTTCTATCTTTCCTCTAGCATTTAAAACATAGTACATTGAGCTGCCAGTCCTGTCCTTCCCTTAGCCAAGTTTCTATTATAGCTATGATCATAGAATCATAGAGATGTATAGCATGGAAACAGACCCTTCAGTCCAACCTGTCCGTGCCGACCAGATATCCCAACCCAATCTAGTCCCACCTGCCAGCACCTGGCCCATATCCCTCCAAACCCTTCCTATTCATATATCCATCCAAATGCCTCTTAAATGTTGCAATTGTACGAGCCTCCACCACTTCCTCTGGCAGCTCACTTCCGACAGCATACATACCACCTTCTGCATGAAAAAGTTGCCCCTTAGGTCTCTTTCATATTTTTCCCCTCTCAAACTAAACGTATGCCCTCTAGTTCTGGACTCTCTAACCCCAGGGAAAAAAACTTTGTCTATTTATCCTATCCTATCCATGCCCCTCATAATTTTGTAAACCTCTATAAGGTCACCCCTCAGCCTCCGACACTCCAGGGAAAACAGCCCCAGTCTGTTCAGCCTCTCCCTGTAGCTCAAATCCTCCAACCCTGGCAACATCCTTGTAAATCTTTTCTGAACCCTTTCAAGTTTCACAACATCTTTCCGATAGGAAGGAGACCAGAATTGCACGCAATATTCCAACAGTGACCTAACCAATATCCTGTACAGTCGCAACATGACCTCCCAACTCCTGTACTCGGTACTCTGACCAATAAAAGAAAGCATACCAAAAGCCTTCTTCACTATCCTATCTACCTGCGACTCCACTTTCAAGGAGCTATGAACCTGCACTCCAAGGTCTCTTTGTTCAGCAGCACACCCTAGGACCTTACCATTAAATGTAGAAGTCCTGCTAAGATTTGCTTTCCCAAAATGCAGCACCTCGCATTTATCTGAATGTAGCACCTCTGCCACTTCTCAGCCCATTGGCCCATCTGGTCCAGATCCTGTTGTAATCTGAGGAAACCCTCTTCGCTGTTCACTACACCTCCAATTTTGGTGTCATCTGCAAACTTACTAACGGTACCTCTTATGCTCGCATCCAAATCATTTATGTAAATGACAAAAAGTAGAGGGCCCAACACGATCCTTGTGGCACTCCACTGGTCACAGGCCTCCAGTCTGAAAAACAACCCTCCACCACCACCCTCTGTCTTCTACCTTTGAGCCAGTTCTGTATCTAAATGGCTACTTCTCCGTGTATTCCATGAGATCTAACCTGCTAATCAGTCTCCCATGAGGAACCTTGTCGAATGCCTTACTGAAGTCCATATGGACCACATCTACTGCTCTGCCCTCATCAATCTTCTTTTTACTTCTTCAAAAAACTCAATCAGTCCCATGTCCTAATGCATGCCTTCAACTTTAGTGGGCGGCATGGTGGCACAGTGGTTAGCACTGCTGCCTCACAGCGCCAGAGACCCGGGTTCAATACCCGCCTCAGGCGACTGACTGTGTGGAGTTTGCACGTTCTCCCCGTGTCTGCGTGGGTTTCCTCCGGGTGCTCCGGTTTCCTCCCACAGTCCAAAGATGTGCAGGTCAGGTGAATTGGCCATGCTAAATTGCCCGTAGTGTTAGGTAAGGGGTAAATGTAAATGTAAATGTAGGGGTAGGGGTATGGGTGGATTGCGCTTCGGCAGGGCGGTGTGGACTTGTTGGGCCGAAGGGCCTGTTTCCACATTGTAAGTAATCTAATCTAATCTAATCTAATCTAATCTAATCTAATCTTCATCAGCCTTACTTGGAAGAACTTGCTTTGAAATAAATGCAGTTTAATTCTTCAGTGTTGCCTCGTTCTCGAACTTGCTCTTGTGTGTCTTTTTGAATTAATTTGCTCCTTTCTGGTTCAGAACATCCCTATCTGTTCTTCTATTTTCTCTGCTAGTTAGGAACTATCTTCATGCAACCCACACACAGCCCCACCCCACAAACCCTAATAGTTTACAGGCTTCAAAAATAGAAGTGGCAAATCTCCCTGCCACGATATTGGTCTGTTTCCAGTTGAGGTTCTACTCCAGAAGAGAATCCAATCATCCAAGAATTTTAATCCTTGCACATTGCACTACCTATTCAGCCATTAATTTATCTGCACTATTGTTTTATTCCTTCCCTCATGAGAACTTGACACCAGGAGTAAACCAGAAATTACTACTTCTGAGGTTTTTTTTAACCTTCTACCTAATCTCTTATATTCACTCTGTAAAATCTTAACCCTTTTCCTAACCATTTCATTCCTACCAATGTGTACCACAACTTTCAGCTTCTCATTTTCCCCTTTGACTAACATGCTTCAAACATTTTTAGGTATCGTTAACCCTGGCACAAGGAAAATAATACACTATCCTTGATTCACACTCACTGCTGCAGAATTTCCTGTCTGTGACCCCTGTAACAATTATTCTTTTAAATCTTGACAAACCCTGCTTAACATAAGATTCATTGCTAGTGCCCAAGATCTGACTGTCTCTTCTATTTTTATCTGCGTGATTATCTCTTACAACAATACCCAAAACGGAATATCTGTTTGACAGTGAGTCACAGGTGACTTCTGAACTATCTTCTTACCTTTCCTGACAGTCACCTATCTATCTGATTGATCCTACTGTGTTATCACCTCTCCAAATCTATCAGCCATCACACTCTGTATCTCTTGTTTGGCAGACTTCAGAGTTCAGTTTTTTGCTGTCCTAGATATGGTCAGTTAACAAAAGATTTAAAATCACAACTTGGATATTTTTGTCAATGTATTTCAATCACACTTGCAACATATCTATACACAGTTTCTCCCACATATCCCTTTCTTCCTTAACAAGGACACTTCATTTTTCCTTGCCTGTAAAAAAATCTTAAAAGAATTGTATAGCTATCAGACTCAAGATTTGGTGGCCACTGCTACAAGCTCAAAAAGAATATCACAGTTCTGAAGAGCACGATAAATTCTGATACACATTGAAATTCGTCAGGAGAGAGTTGGCGAATTCAATGGGCTTTTGGATCACTCAGTGTGTAGGTATCTCTTGAATTTCTCTAATCATTACCCTCTTAGCTCAAAATTGCTCAGCAAAATGATGGAAAGTGTTGTTAACAGTGCTATCAAGTGGCACTTACCTTCCCACTCATGCTGAGTTTGTGTTCTGCCAGAGACATTGAGCTCCTGGTTTCTTTATGGCTTTGGATTCAAACATGACTTTGACAAAACAGCTATAGATTAAGAAGTAAAACTGGGATAAGTGCCTTGGCATCAAGGCAACATAGACTGAGTGTGGTATCAAGAAGCCCAAGCAAAATTCAGTGGAAATCTGGGAGAAAACTCTCAAACTGCTTGAAGTCATACCTAGACAGAAGAAGATAGTTCCAGCCATTGAATACCGGTCATTTCAAACCTGAATCGTCAGTGCAATAGTGTCCTAGGTCCAACCATCTTCAGTTGCTTCATCAATGACCTTCACTATCATTAAGGTAAGAAATGGGAATATTTTCCAATTATTGCAGAATGGTCAGCACAACTAATGATTCTTTAGATTCCAGACAGTGCATGTCCAAAAACAGCAAGATGTGTTAATAAGGACAAATAACATTGGGATTACAGAAGTGCCAGGAACTGACCATCTCCAACAAGAGAGTCTAAACAGCATCCATGACATCACCATACCATCAACATGCTGGCAGTTACCACGACCAAAAACTTAGCTAAATCAGCCATACTAATAGTGGCTGCAAAATCGGGTCAGAACCTGGAATTTTTTTTGACACTCCAAATCTTCTCCACCATCAAGTCAGTCGTAGGATATTCTTCACTTGCCTGGATGAATGCAGCTCTAACAACTCTTAAGCTTGACAGCATCCAGGTCAAAGCAGATCACTTGATTAGCACTCAATTAGCTTCAATATTCATTCCTTCGCTATTAAAACACAAAGGCAGCAGTGTATACCACCTCCAAAATGCATTGCATCAACCCACCAAGGATCCTTCACAGCACATTCCTAACATGTGATCTTTGTCACCTAGAAGGACATGGATAACAGATAACAGATATACAGGAACGCCATGATATGCAAGTTCCCTCCGAAAGACAGGACATCATGATTGGAATTGTATTGCCATTCCTTCATTGTCACAATGCCAAAGGTCAGGAACTCCCTTCCTGATAGCAATGTGGACTTAACTACACCATGTGGACTGCAGCAGTTTCAGATGTCAGCCTGTCACCATCTTCTCAGGGTGAATGAACAGTGATGCCTACATACTGAGAAAGAATAGAAAGGATAATGAAACCTAAAGTTACCGTTTTTATTTTCCAGGTAAAGTAGAATCAGAATATTGGTTGACAAAAAACCTTTCTTTCTGCTCAAGGGATCATAGAATCATAGAATAGTTACAGCACAAAAGAATGCTATTCAGCCTGTTCTGTCTGTGTTGGCTCTCCAAAACAGCAATTCAGTCAATGCTAACACCCACTCTCCTTCTTGTTATTATCCTGCATGTTCTTATTTTTCCAATAATAACCTAATTCCCTCTTAAACCACCATGCTTTCAGGTAGTGCATGCAATATCCTAATTACTCACTGTGCGAAAAGGTCACACATGTAGATTGGGTGGTAAAGAAGATGTATGGCATTCTTGGTTGGGGAATTGAGTACAAAAGTCAGGATGTCATAATGCAGGTTTATAAGATTTTGGTTAGGCCACACTTAGAGTATTTCATTCAATTCTGGTTGCCAAATTACAGTAATGATGTGGAGGCTTTGAAGAGGTTTACCAGAATGCCACCTGGATTAGACATTATGAGCTATTAGGAAGGTTAGAAAAACTCAGGTTATTTTATTTTGAGTAGCAGGGGCTGAGGGGAGACTTGATAGAAGTTTACAAAATTATGAGATGTAAAGTTGACATGTCTAATACCAGGGAGCATGCATTCAAATTGGACGGGAGAGGGGTGTTCAAAGCAGAAATGAGGGGGCAAGCTTTTTTGTACAGAGAGTGGTAGGAGCCTGGAACACACTTCCAAGGGTGGTGGATGAGATAGATATGATAAGGGCATTTAAGCAACTTTTAGATAAGCATATGAATATGAACATGCAATGAATCGAGGGATATGGACCAAGGGCAGGCAGAAGGGATTAGGTCCATTTGGCATCATGTTTGCCACATCATGGGCCGAAGGGCCTATTCCCATGCTGTACAGTTATAGAATCATAGAATCCTACAAGAGGTCCAAACTGGTCCATGCTCACCAAAATGTCCATCCATGCTAACCCCAATTCTCTGCACTCGGCCCATTTCCTTTTATACCTTCCCTATCCATGTATTTGTCCAAATACCTATTAAATGTTGTTAATATACCCGCCTTAACCACTTCTGCTAGCAGCTCATTCCAAATGTGCACCACCTTCCGTGCAAAAACAATTGCTGCGCAGGTTCCCATTTATTCTTTCCCCTTTTACCTTAAACTGGTGCCCTGTAGTCCTCGATTCTCCAATCCTGAGAAAAAGACTGACTGTATTCATCCTACCCATGCCTTTCATGATTGTATACAGTTGTATAAGATTCCCCCTTAGTCTCCCACGCTCTATAAAAAAAAAGTCCTCTCCATATAAGCTTTTTCTATATTTTTTTATCGTGTGATTGGTAAAAATTTCACCTTTTTCTTTTCTCATTTACCTATTATTTGATATCATAGTTGGACTAAGTTAAGTTTAAGATTAAAAATAGCAGGAGATCTCAGGCCCGTGTTATGCACCTCTTGCTCAATGTGGGAGCTCAGGGGTACAGCTGATACCCATGACTCCTTCACATGGTGGAAATGTGACCAGCTGCAGCTCTTGTTAGACCACATGATGGCTCTGGAGCTGCAGATGGACTCACTTTGGAGCATCCGCGATGCTGAAGAGGACTTGCATAGCATGTTTAGTGAATTGAACACACTACAGATTACGATGGCTGAGGCAGAAAGGGAATGGGTGACCAAAAGGCAGAGAAAGGGCAGGAAGGCAATGCAGGTGTTCCCTGCGATCATCTCCCTCCAAAACAGGTACTGTTGGGGGAGATGGCTTACCAGGGGAAGGTAGCAGTAGCCAGGTTCATGGCATTACAGTTAGCTCTACTGTACAGAGGGCAGGAAAAAAAAAAGTGGCAGGACTGCAGTCATACAAGATTCAATTGTAAGGGGAGTACATAGGTGGTTCTGTGGTCGAAAACGAGACCCCCAAATAGTATGTTGCCTCCCAGGTGCATGTGTCAGGGATGTCTCAGATCAGCTGCAGAACATTCTGAAGGGGGAAGGTGAACAACCAGTTGTCGTGGTGCATATAGGCACCAATGCTATAGGTTAAAAAAAACAGGATGAAATCTTACAAGCAAAATTTAGGAAGTTAGGAGCCTAGTTAAAAAGTAGGACCTCAGAGGTAGTAATCTCAGGATTATTATCAGTGCCACGTGCTAGCAGAAATCAAAAAATAGGCAGGAATGAATGCGTGGCTTGAGAGGTGGTGCAGGAGGGAGGGGTTCAGATTTTTGGGACATTGGGACTGGTTCTAGGGACGGTGAAAAATTACAAATTGGACAGTCTACACCTGGGCGGGACTGCAACCAATGTCCTTGGGGGTACGTTTGCTAATGCTGTTGGGGAGGATTTAAACTAATGTGGCAGGGGATGGGAACCAAATGAGGTAGTGAGTGGACAGTAAGGTGGTAGTAACTAAAGCCCTTAAGGAACTAGATCATGAAGTCAGTGTGACTAAGGGGAAGAGTAGGCAGGGAGCAGATGATGAACACAAAGGGAGTGGTGGACTGAAGTGTATTTGTTTTAATGCGAGAAATCTAGTAGGTAAGGCAGATGAATTTAGGGCTTGGATTAGTACCTGGGGGAGTATGATGATATTACTATAACTGAGGCTTGGTTGAGGGAAGAGCATGATTGGCAACAAAATATCCCAGGATACAGATGCTTCAGGCCGGATAGAGAGGGAGGTAAAAGGAGTGGAGGAGTTGCATTACTGGTCAGAGAGTATATCATAGCTATGCTGAAGGAGGGCACTATGGAGGACACAAACAGTGAGACAATATCGATAGAGCTCCGAAATAGAAAGGGTGCAGTAACAATGTTGGTGCTGTATTACAGGCCTCCCATCAGTATGGGATAGAGATACAAATATGTATATAGATTATGGAAAGATGTAGGGGCAACAGGATGGTGGTGATAGGAGATTTTAATTTTCCCAACATTGACTGGGATTCACTTAGTGTTAGAGGTCTAGATGGAGCAGAATTTGAAAGGAGCATCCAGGAGGGTTTTCTAGAGCAGTATGTAAATAGTCCAACTCGGAAAGGGGCCATACCGGACCTGGTGTTGGGCAATCAGCCCGACTAGGTGGTTGATGTTTCAGTAGGGGATTACTTTGGGAATTGTAATCACAATTCTGTAAGTTTTAAGATACTTATGGACAAAGATGAGAGTTGTTCAAAAGGAGGAGTGCTAAATTGTGGAAAGGCCAACTATACCACAATTCGACAGGAGCTGGGGAATGTAGATTGAGAGCAGCTGTTTGAAAGTAAATCCACATTTGATATACAAGAGGCTTTTAAAGAGAGGTTGATTAAAATGCAGGACAGACATGTCCCTGTTAAAATGAGGGATAGAAATGGAAAGCTTAGGTAATCAGGGTTGACAGGTGAAATTGGGTCTATGTGACTAAAAATAGATGAAGCTTTGGAAGAATATCGAGAAAGTAGGACCAATCAGAAATGAGGAATTAAGAGGGCTAAAAGGGGTCATGAAGTATATTTGGCAAACAGGGTTAAGGAAAATTCCAAAGCCTTTTATTTGCCTATAAAGATCAAGAGAGTAACTAGAAAAAGGGTTGGCCTACTCAAGTACAAAGAAGGAAAGTTATGCGAGGAGTCAGAAAAAAATGGGTGAAATTCTTAATGATGTTATGAATTGGCGGGTAAACCCTTCTGCTAATTAAACCAAACACCCAGAAAAACACACTTTGCCTCATATTCTGTTAAGGTATGAATGACAGAAAACTCCCAAACTCCACTATGTAAAGAAAATAATATCAATTTATTCTTTACTTCTAAAAGTGAACATTAACCAAAAACTATTTACAACTCTAAGCCTCCTTTCTCTTAACTGCTTATTATCTGTCTCTAACTCTGTAGCAATATACGGTTCCAATAAAAAATATCAAAATTCATGAACTTTATTTCAAAGGTTAGCACTGCTGCCTCACAGCGCCAGAGGCCCAGGTTCAATTCCCGCCTCAGGCGACTGACTGTGTGAAGTTTGCACATTCTCCCCATGTCTGCATGGGTTTCCTCCGGGTGCTCCGGTTTCCTCCCACAGTCCAAAGATGTGCAGATCAGGTGAATTGGCCATGCTTAAGTTGCCTGTAGTGTTAGGTGAAGGGGTAAATGTAGGGGTATGGGTGGGTTGTGGACTTGTTGGGCCGAAGGGCCTGTTTCCACACTCTAAGTAATCTAAGTAAAACGTCGGTGTTTGTCTTCCTCTGGCTGGAGGTCTCCCTGGGTCATCTTCAGTCTTTTGCTGCAAAGATGTTTCATATGAGAAAGGTACCTTTGATAGAGAGTATGTTGCTGGCAGTTACTCTGGCGATGGCAGTTGGTCTCCTCCGGCTAACTCTCAACATGTCTGCTTCTTTATAGCCCTAGCATCAGATTGTCTCATTGTTTCGAGGTTGGCAAAATAATATCCTGGAGCATAATTTAAACTGGTTTGATTTGAATTGTTGTCAAAACAATCAGGTATCTAGTTCACAGCCAAATGTTATATATTTTCAATTTTCCAGTACACTCTAAGACTGCTAGTCAGTCATATGACTGGAGCCTGCAAGCTCTCAGTGCAAAACAGCCTTCACTCTCTCTTAAAGGTACAGTACATGCCTTCGACTTCATAACAATGAGTACTTTGCATTGGTATTCACTGAGAAACAGAACATGAAGGATATTGCGGTCAGGGATAGATGTTTGATTACTCTAGGTCAAGTTGATTTAAGAAGGGAGGAAATGTTGGGTATTCTAAAATGCATTAAGGTGGACAAGTCCCCAGGTCCAGATGGGATCTATCCCAGGTTACTGAGGGAAGCGAAAGAGGAAATATCTGGGGCCTGAATAGATATCTTTGCAGCATCCTTGAACACAGGTGAGGTCCCAGAGGACTGGAAAATTGCTAATGTTGTCGCCTTGTTCAAGAAGGGTAGCAGTGATAATCCAGGTAATTATAGAGCAGTAAGCATCACATCACTGGTAGGGAAGATGCTGGAGAAGATACTGAGGGATATGATCTATTGCCATTTGGAAGAAAATGGGCTTATCAGTGATAGGCAACATGGTTTTGTGCAGGGAAGGTCATGTCTTACCAACTTAATAGAATTCTTTGAGAAAGTGACAAAGTTAATTGATGAGGGGAAGGCTGCAGATATCATATACATGGACCTCAGTAAGGCATTTGATAAGGTTCCCCATGGTAGGCTGATGAAGAAAGTGAAGTTGCATGGGTGTACTAGCTAGATGGATAGAGAACTGGCTGAGCAACAGGAGACAGAGTTGTAGTGGCAGCAAGATTCTCAAATAGAAAACTGTGACCAGTGGTGTTCCATGCTGGGACCACTGTTGTTTGTGATATATATAAATGATCTGGAGGAAGGTGTAGGTGGTCTGGTTGGCAAGTTTACAGATGACACTAAGATTGGTGGAGAAATAGCAGATGGAGTTCAATCTGGATAAATGTGAGGTGATGCATTTTGGACGATTCAATTCTAGAGCGAACTATATGGTAAATGGAAAAGCCCTGGGGAAAATTTATGTACAGAGAGATCTGGGTGTTCAGGTCCATTGTTCCCTGAAGGTGACAATGCAGCTCAATAGAGTGATCAAGAAGGCATATGGCATGCTTTTCTTCATTGGACAGGCTATTAAGTACAAAAATTGGCAGATCATGTTACAGGTGTATAAGACTTTGGTTCGGCCACATTTGGAATACTGCGTACAGTTCTGGTCACCACAATACCAAAAGGATGTGGATGCTTTGGAGAGGGTGCAGAGGAGGTTCACCAGGATGTTGCTTGGTATGGAGGAGCATAATTAGGAATATTTTCATACAAAAGACGAGGGTGGGGGTGGGGGGAGCGGGGGGGGGGGGGGGGGGAGTCCTGATTGAGGTCTACAAAATCATGAGGTAAAGACAGGATGGAGAGCAAGAAGTTTTTTCCCAGAGTGATGAACTCAATTACTAGGCGTCGCAAGTTCAAGGTGAGCGGGGAAAAGTTTAAGGAAGATCTGCATGGAAAGTGCTTTACGCAGAAGGTGGTGAGTGCCTGCAATGCATTGCCAGTGGAGGTGGTAGAGGCGGGCACAATAGCGTCATTTAAGATTCATCTAGACACATACATGAATGGGTAGTGAGCAGAGGGATACAGATCCTTATCAAATAGGCAACAGGTATAGATAGAGGATTTGGATCAGCACAGGCTTGGAGGGCAGAAGGGCTGTAATTTTCCTGTGCTGTAATTTTCTTTGTTCTTGTTCATTTGTTCTATAATTCAGACCCTTAAGTGCTGGCAATATTTCTGTAAATTTCTTCAGAACTCTTTCCAGTTCAATAACATGCTTCCTATGGCAAGGTGAATAAAACTGAACACAATACTCCAGATTGGCCTCACAACATCCTTACAACTGCAACATAACTTCCCAACTACTCAATGCCTTGACTGATGAAGGCCAGTGTGACAAAGCCTTCTTCACTGCCCTGTCTACCGGCAACTCCACTTTCAGAGAACTGTGCACCTGAACTCCAAGCTCCTTCTGTTCCACCACACCCCTTAAGGTCCTGCCATTCACCATGAAACTCATACATTGACTTGACTTTTCTTAATGCAAGACCTCACACTTATCTAAATTAAATTCCATTTTCCATTTCTCAGCCCACTTCTCCAGCTGAAGAAGTCCTGCTGTAATTTCTGATAATCTTCCTCACTGTCCATGACACCGCCTATTTTAGTATCATATCCAAACTTACTAATCATGCATTGTACATTCTCATCAAAATCATTGATATAGATAACAAACAGCAATGGACCCAGCACCAATTCCTAAGACACACCATTAGTCATAGGCCTCTCATCTGACAAGCATCCTTTCATTATTACCCACTGTGTCCTAACATCAAGCCAATTGTGTATCCAATTTGCCAGCTCTCCCTGGATTCCCTGCGATCTAACCTTCCAGAGCAGCCTACTGTGTGGAACCTTATCAAAGGCCTTACTGAAATCCATACAGACTATGTCTACCACCCTGCCCTAATCAACCATCCTGGTCACTTCATCAAAGACCTCCAACAAATTTGTGAGGCATGATCTTCTATGCACAAAGCGATGCTGATTACTCCTAATCAAACCCGTCATAGAGTCATAGAGATGTACAGCATGGAAACAGACCTTTCGGTCCAACTTGTCCATGCAGACCAGATATCCCAAACCAATCTAGTCCCACCTGCCAGCACCCGGCCCCTATCTCACCAAACCCATCCTATTCATATACCCATCCAGCTGCCTTTTAAATGTTGAAATTGTATTAGCCTCCACCACTTCCGCATACAGCTCATTCCATACACGTACCACCCTCTGCATGAAAAAGTTGCTCCTTAGGTCTATAGTATATCAAGAATAAAAGAATGACGAGAGTAAGATTAGGTAAAAACAATGACTGCAGATACTGGAAACCAGATTCTGTATTAGAGGTGCTGGAAAAGCACAGCAGTTCAGGCAGCATCCGAGTAAAATCAATGTTTTGGGCAAAAGCCCTTCTTCACCTGTATTCCTGATGAAGAGCAATAACATCGGTTTTACTGCTCCTCGGATGCTGCCTGAACTGCTGTGCTTTTCCAGCACCTCTAATCCAGAGTAAGATTAGGGCCAATCAAAGACAGTAGTGGAAAGTTGCGTGTGGAATCTGAGGACATGGGGAAGAGTTTAATGAATACTTTTCGTCAATACTCACATTGGAAAAGGGTAATGTTAGTGAGAATATGGAGATATTTGCTACAAGATTAGATGCTAAAAAATGTGTTGCTGGAAAAGCTGGAAAAGGATTCCTGAAGAAGGGCTTATGCCCGAAACGTCGATTCTCCTTCTCCTTTGATGCTGCCTGACCTGCTGCGCTTTTCTAGCAACACATTTTTAAGCTCTGATCCCCAGCATCTGCAGTCCTCACTTTCTCCTACAAGATTAGATGGGATTGACATTGACAAAGAGGAGGTTTTTGCAAATTTGGAAGATCTGAAAATAGATAAGACCCCTGGGCCGAGTGGGATTTATCCTCAGATTCTCTGGGAAGCCAGGGAGGAGATTTTGGCTTCAATCTTTATGTCATCATTGTTGACAGGAGTAGTACCAGAAGACTGGAGGATAGCAAATGTTGTTCCCTTGTTTAAGAAGGTGAGTTGGGACAGCCCTGGCAATTATAGGCCAGTAAGCCGTACTTCGGTTGTGGGTAAAATGTTGGAAAAGATCTCGAAGGGGTAGCACTGCTGCCTCACAGTTCAATTCCAACCTTGGGCGACTGTCTGTGTGGAGTTTGCACATTCTCCCCGTGTCTGCGTGGGTTTCCTCCGGGTGCTCCGGCTTCCTCCCACAGTCACAAAGATGTGCAGGTCAGGTGTATTGGCCACGCTAAATTGCCCATACTGTTAGGTGCATTAGTCAAAGGGAAATGGGTCTGGGCGGGTTACTCTTCAGAGGGCTGGTGTGGAGTTGTTGAGCCGAAGGGCTTGTTTCCACACTGTAGGGAATCTAATCTAATCTGATCTAATAAAAGAGACAGCATTTATAATCATCTGAAAAGGAATAATTTGATTAGGGATAGTCAACTTGGTTTTGTGAAGGGTTGGTCGTGCCTCTCTGACGTAACTGAGTTCTTTGAGAAGGTGTCAAAACAGGTGGATGATGGTGAGGCGGCTGATGTAGTGTAGATGGATTTCAGTAAGACATTTGATAAGGTTTCACATGGTAGGCTATTGTACAAAATACAGAGTTTCGGGATTGAAGGTGATTTCGCGGTTTGGATCAGAAATTGGTTAGCTGAAAGTGATGGTTGATGGGAAGTGTTCATCCTAGAGCTCAGTTATCAGTGGTGTGCTGCAAGGATCTGTTTTGGGACCACGCTGTTTGTCATTTATAAATGATCTGGAGGTGGGCGTAGAAGGATGGGTTAGTAAATTTGCAGGTGACACAAAGGTAGACAGAATTGTGGATAGTGCTGAAGGATGTTCTGGGCTACAGAGGTAAGATGCAGAGCTGAGCTGAGAAATGGCAAATGGAGTTGAATGCGGAAAAGTGTGCGGTAGTTCACTTCAAAAGAAGTAACAGGAATGCAGAGTACTGGGCTAATGATAAAATTCTTGGCAGTGTAGATGGACAGAGAGATCTTGGTGTCCAGCTGCATAAATCTCTCAAAATTTTCAGCAGGTTGACAGGGTTGTTAAGAAGGCATATGGTGTGTTGGCATTTAATGGTAGGGGAAATTGCGTTTCGGAGCCACGAGGTCATGCTTCAACTGTACAAGACACTGGTAACCGCAATTTCCCTTCCCACGTGGTTAAAGATGCCCTCCAACGCATCTCGTCCACATCCCGCACCTCCGCCCTCAGACCCCACCCCTCCAACCGTAACAAGGACAGAACGCCTTCCACCCTACCAACTTTTGCATAAACCAAATCATCCGCCGACATTTCTGCCACCTCCAAAAAGACCCCACCACCAGGGATATATTTCCCTCCCCACCCCTTTCCGCCTTCCAAAAAGACCGTTCCCTCCATGACTACCTGGTCAGGTCCATGCCCCCCTACAACCCACCCTATCATGCTGGCACCTTTCCCTGCCACCGCAGGAACTGCAAAACCTGCGCCCACACCTCCTCCCTCACCTCCATTCAAGGCCCTAAAGGAGCCTTCCACATCCATCAAAGTTTTACCTGCACATCCACTAATATCATTTATTGTATCCGTTGCTCCCGATGCGGTGTCCTCTACATTGGGGACTCTGGACGCCTCCTAGCAGAGCGCTTTAGGGAACATCTCTGGGACACCCGCACCAATCAAACACACCGCCCTGTGGCCCAACATTTCAACTCCCTCTCCCACTCTGCCGAGGACATGGAGGTCCTGGGCCTCCTTCACCGCCGCTCCCTCACCACCAGACGCCTGGAGGAAGAACGCCTCATCTTCCGCCTCGGAACACTTCAACCCCAGGGCATCAATGTGGACTTCAACAGTTTCCTCATTTCCCCTTCCCCCACCTCACCCTAGTTCCAAACTTGCAGCTCAGCACAGTCCCCATGACTTGTCCTATCTTCTTTTCCACCTATCCACTCCACCCTCCCCCGCCCCTGACCTATCACCTTCATCCCCTCCCCCACTCACCTATTGTACTCCATGCTACTTTCTCCCCACCCCCACCCTCTAACTTATCTCTCCACGCTTCAGGCTCTCTGCCTTTATTCCTGATGAAGGGCTTTTGCCCGAAACGTCGATTTTACTGCTCCTCGGATGCTGCCTGAACTGCTGTGCTCTTCCAGCACCACTAATCCAGAAGACACTGGTAAGGCTGCACTTGGAGTATTGCGTGCATTACATGAGAGGAAGGGTGCGGAAGCTTTGGAAAGGGTTCAGAAGAAATTTATTAGGATGTTGCCTGGTAAGGCTGAAGGAACTGAGGCTGTTTTCATTGGAGAGAAGAAGGTTGAAAGCTGACTTAATCAAAACATATAAGATAATCAGAGGCTTAGATAGGGTGGACAGCGAGAGCCTTTTTCCTCGGATGGTGAAGGCTAACACGGGGGGGCATAGCTATAAATCAAGGGATGATAGATTTCGGACAGATATCGGGGGTAGTTCCTTTACGTAGAGAGTAATAGGGGCAGGGAATGGCCTGCCTGTAACAGGAGTAGACTTGCTGACGTTAAGGGCATTTAAATGGGCATTGGACATATATATGGATAATAATGGAACGGGCGTAGGTTAGATGGGCATCAGATTAATTTCACAGGTCAGCGCAACATTGAGGGCTGAAGGACCTGCAATGCCCTGTAACATTCTCAGTTTTATGTCTCTTTTATATCTTTCCCCTCTTGCCCTAAACCTATGCCCTCTAGTTCTGGACTCCCCCACCCCAGGGCAAAGACTTTGTATACTTACCCTATCCATGCCCCTCATGATTTTGTAAACCTCTACAAGGTCACCCCTCAGCCTCCAATTCTCCAGGGAAAACAACCCCAGCCTATTCAATCTCTCCCTATAGCTCAAATCCTCCAACCCTAGCAACATTCTTGTAAATCCTTTCTGAACCCTTTCAAATTTCACAATATCCTTTCAACAGGAAGGAGACCGGAATTGCACGCAATATTCCAAAAGTGACCGAACCAATGTCCTGTACAGATGCAATATGACCTACCAAATCCTATACTATACTCTGACCAATAAAGGAAAGCATACCAAATTCCTTCTTCACTATCCTATCTATGTGTGACTCTACTTTCAGGAGCTGTGAACCTGCACGCCAAGGTCTCTTTGTTCAGCAGCACTCCCAAGACCTTACTATTAAGTGTATAAGTCCTAGGTTAAGATTTATTTCCTAAAATGCAGCACCTCACATTTATCTAAATTAAACTCAATCTGCCACTTCTCAGCCCTTTGACCCATTTGATCAAGATCCCTTGTAATCTGAGGTAGCCTTCTTTGCTGTTATTACACCTCACTTGTGACTATTTATGATACAAATATCACAGCAAGGGGCCCAGCAATCACTTCCCAAGCTTCCCACAGAGTTTGGTGCACCAGATCAGGTCCTGGGGATTTATCCACTTTTATGCTGGATATCCGTATGCATATCCAGCACTTGCACCTCTGTAAAATGATGTCATTAATTTCAAAGGTCAGCGCAACATTGAGGGCTGAAGGACCTGCAATGCGCTGTAACATTCTCAGTTTTATGGCTCTTTTATATCTTTCCCCTCTTGCCATCATCGATTTCCCTACATTCTATATCTTCCATGTCCTTTTCCACAGTAAACACATGCAAAATATTCATTTAGTATCTCCCCCATCTCCTGCGGCTCCAGACAAAGGCCACCTTGCTGATCTTTGAGGGGCTATATTCTCTCCCTAGCTACCCTTTTGTCCTTAATGTATTTGTAAAAATCCTTTGGATTCTCCTTAACCCGATTTGCCAAAACTATCTCATGTCCCCTTTTGCCCTTCTGACTTCCCTCTTAAGCATACCCTTTCTGCCTTTATACACTAAGGATTTACTTGATCTATCCTGTCTATACCTGGTAAATGCTTCAAAGAACAAAAGAACAAAGAAAATTTACAGCCTAGGAACACGCCCTTTGGCCCTCCAAGCCTGAGCCGATCTTAATCCACTGTCTAAACCTATCGCCCAATTCCTAAAGATCTGTATCCCTCTGCTCCCCACCTACTCAGGCATCATTCTAGACACACCTTAATTGAATCTACCATGCCTGCCTCTACTACCTCTGCTGGCAAAGTGTTCCAGGCACCTACCACCTTCTGTGGAAAGTACTTTTTGCGTGTATCCCCCTTAAACCTTTCACCTCTTACTTTGAACGGGTGACTTTTCATTATTGAATCCCTCACCCTGGGAAAAAGCTTATCTCTATCTACCCTGTTTATACCCTTCATGATTTTGTAGACCTCAATCAGGTCCCCCCTCAATCTCCTTTTTCCCTAAGGAAAACAATCCTAACCCACTCAAACTCACTTCCTAGCTAACATCTTCCATACCAGGCAACATCCTCGTGAACCTTCTCTGCAACCTCTCCAAAGCGTCCATATCCTTTTGGTAATGTGGCAACCAGAACTGTACACAGTATTTTAAATGCAGCCAAACCAAAGTCGTATACAATTTTAACATGATCTGCCAGCTCTTATACTCAATATCTTGTCCAATAAAGGAAATCATGCCAATACCTTCTTGAACACTCTAACCACCTGTGCAGCCACCATCAGGGTACAATGAATCTGAATTCCCAGATCTCTCTGCTCATCAACCTTTCCCAAGGCTCTTCCATTTACAGTATCATTTGCTGTGGAATTAGACTTCCCAAAACATATCCTGTCTATACCTGGTAAATGCTTCAAAGAACAAAAGAACAAAGAAAATTTACAGCCTAGAAACACGCCCTTTGGCCCTCCAAGCCTGAGCCGATTCTCCCCGTGTCTACGTGGGTTTCCTCCGGGTGCTCCGGTTTCCTCCCACAGTCCAAAGATGTGCAGGTCAGGTGAATTGTCCATGCTAAATTGCCCGTAGTGTTAGGTAAGGGGTAAAATGTAGGGGAATGGATGGGTTGTGCTTCGGCGGGGTGGTGTGGACTTGTTGGGCCGAAGGGCCTGTTTCCACACTGTAAGTAATCTAATCTAATCTAATCTAATCTAATCATATCACCTCACATTTGCCTGGAATGAACTCCATCTGCCATTTCTCCACCCAACTCTCCAGTCTTTCTAAATTCTCCTATTCTTTCTGCTACCCCACCAATCTTCATGTCATCTGCAAACTTACTGATCAGACCAACAATGCCTCTTCCAGATCATTTATGTATATCACAAACTACAGTGGCCCCAGCACTGATCCCTGTGGAACACCATTGGTCATCTTTCTCCATTTCAAGTAACTCCCTTCAACTACTACTCTCTGTCTCCTGTTGCTCAACCAGTTCTTTATCCACCTAGCTAGAATACCCCGCACACCATATGACTTCACTTTTTATATTAGTTTACCATGCCTTACTAATGTCGATGTATATGACACCTACAGCCCTTCCTTCATCTGTCAATGTGGTCACTTCCACAAAGGACTCTATTAGGTTGGTAAGGCACAATCTCCCCCGCACAATACCATGTTGCCTATCACTGATAAGCTCGTTCTTTTCCAAATATAAAAAGATTTTATCACTCAGTACCTTCTCCAGCAACTTTCCTCAGGCTCACTGGTCTGTAATTACCTGGAATATCCCTACTACCCTTCTTGAACAGGGGAACAACATGAGCAATCCTCCAGTACTCTGCCACTTCACCTGTGCTAAAGGATGCTACAAAGATATCTATCAGGGCCCCGGTTATTTCCTCTATTGCTTCCCTCAGCAACCTGGGATGGACCCCATGCGGTCCTGGCGATTTGTCCACGTTAATATCCTTTAGCCTACCCAATACATCTTCCCTCCTTATGTCAATTTAATCCAGAGGAAACAAACTTCTATCTCTAATCTCAACATTCATCATGTCCCTCTCCTCAGTGAATACGGGTGCAAAGTAATCATTGAGAATCTTACCCATTTTGAGAGGTTCTACACACAATCTTCCTACCTTATCCTTTAGTGGACCAACCCTTTCTCTTGCTTCTTATATATGAATAAAAGGCCTTGAGATTCTCCTTAATTCTGTTCGCTAAAGTTATTTCATGACTCCTTTTCGTCTACTTGATTTCTCGTTTAAGATTGGTCCTACTTGCCCGATATTCCTCCAAGGCCCGTTCTGTTCTTGGCTGCCTGGACCTTATGTACGCTTCCCTTTTTCTCTTGGTTAGTTGCATGATTTCTCCTGTCATCCACGGTTTACAAATCTTACCTTTCCTATCCCTTGTTTTCAAAAGGACAATAGCAGGATTGGCATATCTTCTTTGAAAGCCTCTTTGAAAGCCTCCCACATCTCAAATGTGGACTTCCCTTCAAATGGCTGCTCCCAATCCACATTTCCCAGCTCCTGCCAAATTTTGATACAATTGGCCTTGGTCTGGTTTAGTAGTCTTCCCTTAGGACCACTCTCATCTTTGTCTATGAGTTTTTAAAAAACTTACAGAACTGTGGTCATTATTCCCAAAGAAATCCCACACTGCAAATTCTATCACCTGGCCTGGCTCATTCCCAAACATCAGGTCCAATATGGCTCCTCCACTCATTGACATACTGCTCTAGAAAACTTTCTGGGATGCTCCTGACAAATTCTGTCCCATCCAGACCTCTGCCACTAAGTATATCCCAGTCAATATTGGGAAAATTAAACTCTCCCATCACCACCACTCTGTTGCCTCCACATCTTTCCATAATCTGTTTACCTATTTGTTCTTCCAACTCATGCTCACTGTTGGGAGGCCTGTAGTACAGCCCCAACAATGTAATTGCACCCTTTTTATTTTTCAGCTCTACCCATAATGCCTCACTGCTCAAGCCCTCCAAAGTGTCCTCCTTTAGCACAGCCGTGATATCATTCCTGACCAGCAATGCAACTCCTTCCCCCCTTTTACTACCCTCCCTGTCCTATCTAAAACATCTATATCCTGGAACATTTAGTTACCAATCATGTCCCTCCTTCAGCCAAGTTTCTGTGATCGCAATAACGTCATACTCCCAGGCACTAATCCAAGCCCTAAGTTCATCTGCCTTATCCCCTATACTCCTTGCATTAAAGTACATGCACTTCAGGCCGCCAGTTCTTATGCATTCACCTGCTCTTTGCCTACTCTTCTCCTTGGTAATGCTAACTTCATGATCTTTACAGTCTCTAGTTTCCAGCTCACTGTCTATTCATCTTCTCTTCTGGTTCCCAGCCCCTGCCACATTAGTTTAAAACCTCCCCAACAGCAGTAGCAAAAACTCTCCTGATGACATTAGTTCCAGTCTGGCTCAGGTGTAGACCATTCAATTTGTAATACTCCCACCTTCCCCAAAACCAGTCCCAATGTCTGACAAATCTGAACCCCTTCCTCCTACACCATCCCTCAAGCCATGTGTTCATCCTGCCCGTTCTTTCATTTCTACCTTCTTTTTCTTAACCAAACCCTCAATTTCTCGAGTCTCTGGACTCTCATTATCTCATTTCTGAAGGCTTCCCATTTTCCGCTGTCCATTTGCCTGTGAACATCTGCGCCCAATCAGCTTTTGAAAACAGTCAAAATTAGCCTTCATCCAATTTAGAACTTCAACTTTTAGATCTGGTCTATCCTTTTCCATCACTATTTTAAAACTAATAAAATTATGGTCACTGGCCCCAAAGTGCTTCTTCACTGACACCTCAGTCACCTGCCCTGCCTTATTTCTCAAGAGTAGGTCAAGATTTGTACCTCCTCTATCAGGTACATCCACATACTGAATCAGAAATTTTTCTTGTACACATTTAACAAATTTCTCTCCATCTAAACCCTTAACACTATGGCAGTCCCAGTCTATGTTTGGAAAGATAATATCCCCGACCATAACAACCCTATTATTCTTACAGACATCTGAGATCTCCTTACAAATTTGTTTCTCAATTTCCTGCTGACTATTAGGGGGTCTATAATACAATCTCAATAAGGTGATCATCCCTTTCGTATTTCTCAGTTCCACCCAAATAACTTCCCTGGATGTATTTCCAGGAATATCCTCCCTAAGTACAGCTGTAATGCTATCCCTTATTAAAAACACCACTCCACCTCTTCTCTTGCCTCCCTTTCTGTCCTTCCTGTAGCATTAGTATTCTGGAACATTAAGCTGCTAGTCCTGCCCTTCCCTGAGCCACATTTCGGTAATTGCTATGATATCCCAGTCCCATCTTCCTAACCATGCCCTGAGTTCATCTGCCTTCCCTGTTAGGCCTCTTGCGTTGAAATAAATGCAGTTTATCAGTCCTACCTTGTTCTCTGCTTTGTCCCTGCCTGCCCTGTCTGTTTGAGCTGCTTCTTTTCTCAACTGTACCAGTCTCAGATTGATCTCTTTCCTCAGTATCTCCTTGGCTTCCCCCTGCCCCCCCAACATCGCCGCTGCCCCACCTTACTAGTTTAAATCCTCCTGAGCAGCTCTCGCAAATCTCCCTGCCAGTACATTAGTTCCCTTCCAATTCAGGTGCAATCCGTCCTTCTTGTACAGGTGACTTCTACCCCAGAAGAAATTCCAATGATCCAAAAATGTAAATCCTCTCCCATACACCAACTCCTTCATGCCATGCTCCATCCTCCTGTTCCTGCCCTCACTAGCTCGTAGCACCAGGAGTAATCCAGATATTACTATTCTCGAGGATCTCCTTTTCAAATTCCTGCCTACTTCTCTATATTCTCCCTTCAGAATATTATCCTTTTCCATTGCTAAGTCGTTGGTTTCAATGTGTACAAAGACCTCCCGCTGGTCCTCCCTCCTTTGAGAACCCTCTCTGAGATATTCTTGATCCTGGCACCAGGAACGCAACACACCATTCTGATTTTTCTCTGCTAGCCACAGAAAGGTCTGCCTGTGCCTCACACTAGAATGTCCACTAACACAACTGATCTCTTGGAACCTGACATAATCCTCATTGCATTAGAGCTAGTCTCAATACCAGAAACTTGACTGTTCTTGCAACATTCCCCTGAGAATCCATTACTCCCTATGTTTTCCAGAACAGCATATTTGTTTGAAATGAGAATAGCACAGAAGACTCCACTACCTGCCTACCTCTCTTACCTTTCCTGGAGTTAACCTATCTATGTGACTTTATCTGTGACTTTTCTCCCTTCCTATAACTGCCCTTTGCTCTTGTAAATTCCTCATTGCCACTAATTGTCACTCCAACCGATCCATTCGATCTGATAGGATTCGCAACGAATGGCATTTATTGCAAATATAATCCTCAGTAACACGTAAACTCTCCCTAAACACCCACAGCCACTCTACCAAGGGCCATTTTTGCTTCTTCCAATCCAAGACCCAAAAAATAGCACCACTTTATTCCTCTACAAAACACTACTCCAGGCTAACTTAATACTTATGGCTTCTATTTTTAAGTTTAATCAAGAGACATATCTCAAATAAAACATATAATAAAGAAAGAACCCACTCTCCTCACTATTGTAGATTTACAGCAAGGCTATACTTAAAACTGTTTACTTATCTGTTTCTTTGCTGTGATCTCTCCCAAACAGGTTTCTCCAAATACAATTATGAATTTCACTGTCTGTTAATTTTCCTCGATGCATTCTAATGTCCAGTGATACAGGAATTCAACAGCAAAACTGTGCAGGTTCACTGCTGTGTCATTTTTTAAATTAGATTAGATTACTTACAGTGTGGAAACAGGCCCTTCGGCCCAACAAGTCCACACCGACCCGCCGAAGGGCCTGTTTCCACACTGTAAGTAATCTAATCTAATCTAATACTGAGGAAAGAGATCAATCTGAGACTGGTACAGTTGAGAAAAGAAGCAGCTCAAACAGACAGGGCAGGCAGGGACAAAGCAGAGAACAAGGTAGGACTGATAAACTGCATTTATTTCAACGCAAGAGGCCTAACAGGGAAGGCAGATGAACTCAGGGCATGGTTAGGAAGATGGGACTGGGATATCATAGCAATTACCGAAATGTGGCTATGCAACCCACCCATACCCCTACACCTAACACTACAAGCAATTTAGCATGGCTAATTCACCTGACCTGCACATCTTTGGACAGTGGGAGGAAACCGGAGCACCCGGAGGAAACCCACGTAGACACGGGGAGAATGTGCAAACTCCACACAGTCAGTCGCCTGAGGTGGGAATTGAACCCAAGTCTCTGGCGCTGTGAGGCAGCAGTGCTAACCACTGTGCCACCGTGCCGCCCAAAAAAATTTTCACTTTTTTTTTCTAAAGTTCCAAAACAATGCAACAGCATATAAAACAGTAACGACTGCTCCTGGAATTCGAGAAAATCACCTCCAACACCTAACATACATCAAAAAAGGAGCAGCCTGTTACAACCAGAAATTTTTCTCGTCTTCCATCTTGGCATGTATATCTTATCCCTAAGAATCTTCTCAACTAATTTAGCTATCACAGATGTTAGGCTTCCTGGTCTATAGTTCCCAGGCTTTTCTTTGCAACCCTTCTTAAAAAAAGGACACAACATTTGCTACCCTCCAGTCTTTCAGGACCTCACCCATGGCTCAGGGTGATGCAAAAATATCAGTCAGGGCCCCTGCAATTTCTTCTCTAGCCTCTTGCAGGGTTATTGGATATATCTAGTCAGGACCAATAGATTTATCCATCTTCTTACATTCTAATATGTCGAACACCATATCTACGGTGATATGATACCAAGATATCACCACTAACTTCCCCAAGTTCTCAAGTCTTCAAGTTCTATATTTGGTCACCATTTCCTCTTTTGCCACTTAGATTAAATATGTACCCTCTTGTTCTATCAATGGGAACAACTTATACCTTGTTAGATAGCTAACAAACAATTATTCTATCTAAATGAAGAAAATACCCAATGCATATTTTCCTCCTGTTTCTTTTTATATCATTGCTTGTGTTATTGTTTCGCTGTACCACTGGGAGTAACGTCAATAGTGAGGAATGTCTCCACTGCCTTTCATTCAGTTACTTCTGTTACAGATGGATTTGCGTCATTATATTCCAAATGTTCACCCCTCTTATCTGGCTCCCAGCCCTGTCGAGTTTTCACTATCCCCCCAGACCTCCCTCTCACTGAGGACAAACGATCAGGCCTTACCTTTATCCCCCTCCCTCCACACATCAACGAATTCAATACTCATTGTGACATTGAGCAATTCTTCCACTGCCTCTACCTCCGAGCTTACTTTTTTCATCAAGACACCCGCCCACCCTCCGAACACCCCTTCGCCTGCCTCCAACACACCCCATCCACCTGGACACCCTGTTCTGGTCTATTACCTGCCTTCCATCTCTTTATTTCTAACTGCCTCTGAGAAGTTAACGGCCTCAACCTGTTCATCCCCCTCTCCCACTCCAACCTCTCACCGTCACAACGTGCAGCCCTCCACTCCCTCTGCTCCAACCCCAACCTCACCATCAAACTAGCGGACAAAGGGGGTGCAGTGTAGTTTGGTGCACTGACCTCTACACCCACCAAAGCCAGGCGCCAACTCAAAGACACCTCCTCCTACTGCCCCCCTCGACCATGACCTCACCCTCCCATCACCAAACCATAATCTCCCAGACCATACACAACCTCATCACCTCAGGGGATCTCCCACCCACAGCTTCCAATGTCATAGTTTGGAAACCCTGCACCACCTGATTCTACCTTCTACCCAATATCCACAAGCCTGACTACCCCGGCCGACTCATCATCTCAGCCTGCTCTTGCTCCACTGAATTCATCTTCACCTACCTCGATACTGTCCTATCCTCCTGGTTCAGGAACTCCCCACGTATGTTAGGGATACCACCCATGCCCTCCATCTCCTCCAAGACTTTTGTTTCCCTGGCCCCCAACACCTCATCTTCATCATGGACATCCAGTCCCTCCACACCTCCATCTGCTATGACCAGGACCTCCAAGCCCTCTGTTTCTTCCTCTCCCGATGTCCCCACCAGTACCCTTCCACTGACACTCTTATTTGTTTGGCTTAACTGGTCCTCACACTCAACAATTTCTCCTTCGAATTCTCTCACTTCCCCCAGATGAAAGGGGTAGCCATGGGCAGTTATGCCTGTCTCTTTGTTGGCTGTGTAGAACAGTCCATCTTCTGGAGTTACACCGGCACCTTTTCCTCTGCTACATTGATGATTGCATTGGCATTACCTCATGCTCCCACGATGAGGTCAAACTGTTCATCAACTTCACCAACACATTCCACCCTGACCTTAAATTCACCTGGACCATCTCTGACACCTCCCTCCCATTCCTGGACCTCTCCAACTCCATCAACGATGACAGACTCAACACTGACATTTTTCACAAACCCACCGACTCCAACAGCTACCTAGATTACACCTCCTCCCACTGTACCTCCTGCAAACATGCTACCCCGTATTCCCAGTTCCTCTGCCTCTGCTGCTCTTGTTCCCAGGAGGACCAGTTCCACCACAGAACACACCAGATTGCCTCCTTCTTTAAAGACCACAACTTCCCCTCCCATGTGGTTGAAGATGCATCTCATCCATGTCCCGCACCTCAGCCCTCGAACTCCACCCCTGCAACCGCAACAAGGACAGAAGCCCCCGGTCCTCACCTTCCACCCCACCGACCTCCGCATAAATCACATCATCCGCTGACATTTCCGCCACCTCCAAATGGACCTCACCACCAGGGATATATTTCCCTCCCCACCCCCATCTGCTTTGCACAAAGCCCACTCCCTCCACGCTACCTTTTGAAAGTCCAAGGAAACCACATCTACTGGCTCTCCCTTACTAACTCCATTCGATAATCTGTCAAGCATGACTTCCCTTTCGTAAATCCATGCTGACATGCTGCCTAATTCTCACTGTTCTCCAAGTGCTCTACTATTAAATATTTTAGAATTAGACTGTACTACCATTGTTAGGCTAACTGTTCTATAATTCACTGTTTTCTCCTACCTTTTTTTTGTATGCTGGTGTTACTTAGTTACCTTCCAATCCACAGGAACAGTTTCACAGTCCACAGAATCTTGAAAGATAACCAGTATTTCTAGAGCCATTTCTCTAAGTATTCTGGGACATAGATTATCAGATCCTGGAGAGTTATTGGCCTTTCATTCCATCAATTTCCTCAACACTATTTTCCTGCTAACACAGATTTTCTTCAGCTCCTCTCCCTCACTAGACCCCGTGTTCCCCAAAGCTTTAGGGATGTTACTTGTGTCATTCTTTGTGAAGACAAAACCAAAATATTTATTTAATTGGTATGCCATCTCTTTGTTCCTCATTATAACTTCCCTTGTTTCAGTGCAAGGGATCTACATTTGTCTTTAATGATCTTTTTTTCTTCATATGTTTATACAAGTTTTTAACTGCCAGTTTGTAGGTTTCCGGCAAGCTTACTCTCCTGTGCTGAAATCTAAACTGCTCCCATTTTCAGCTATTTTTGGCCAATTTGTACCTTCCTTCCTTCGATGTGATACTATCCATCCAATTGTATCCTTACCCACGTATTGCAAATGTTCATTTTCTGGCAGGGTTGACTAGATTAAAGTTAGAAATTGTTACAGTAAATTATTTATTCTCCATTCAAGCAGTGAAATAGAAATCCCAGGTGCTGCAGCTGTAAGAGACAACTGAACAAAAATAGAACCTTCCTGTCTGGATGAATAGCTACTCAGATGAATTGACTCATACAGTTAATAGAGAGCACCTGATAGGAACAAAAATACTGTAACAACTTCACTCGAGGGTGTCCTTTAGAAAAGCAGTGATTAAACTACCAAAACAACGTGAGTGATTATTGGACATAAGTGGTATCACATTAGGCAATGCCTTTAAATTGAGACAAACTTTTGTCTTTGCTAAAATTTGATTACAATTAAGTTCTACAAAGTTTGTGATCAACATAAATGCTCACCATACATACTAACATTAAAACAAGAGGTGGACATATTTGAGAGATATATACTTGGGTAGAGGTTAGACAATTGTGTTTTAAAAAATTGAAATAAAGACTTGCATTTACACCAATATCATCTACTATTAAGGATGTTGCATATTACTTTATAACAAATTCATTACTTTTAAAGTGTAGTCACTGTTTTCATGCAGCAACCAATTTGCACTTAGCAAGATCCTACAAGCAACTATGACCCTAACAATTAAATAAAAGGCATTTGGATGGGTATATGAATAGGAAGGATTTGGAGGGATAGGGGCCGGGTGCTGGCAGGTGGTACTAGATTGGGTTGGGATATCTGGTCGGCATGGATGGTTGGACCGAAGGGTCTGTTTCCATGCTGTACATCTCTATGACTCTATGACCAGTTACTCACATTGATGAAACTTAGTTGAGACATAAATGTTGACCAGAACATAAAAGGAGTCAAAAAGAGTGGCTCTGGAAAAGCACAGCAGGTCAGGCAGTATCCGAAAAGTAGGAGTAGTAGGAGAGTCGACGTTTCAGGCATGTGGAGGGGGAAGGGGGATGAGAAATAAATAGTGTGGTGGGGGTGGGATGAGGGGGAAGGTAGGTGAGAATACCAGTTGGTGGTAATTGTGACAGGTCGGTGGGGAGGGTGGAATAAATAGGTGGGAAGGATGATTTGGTGGAAGGATGACTTGCATGTCCTTGGTGAAGTGGGAGGGGGAGTTCAAGTGGTCGGCCACAGGGTGGTAGGGCTGTTTGGTGCACATGTCCCAGAGATGTTCCCTAAAATGTTCTGTGAGCTGACATCGTGTCTCCCGATGTAGGGGAGACCACATTGAGAGCAATGGATGCAGTAAATGAGGTGGGTGGATGTGCAGGAAAATCTCTGCTAGATGTGAAAAGATTCTTTGGGGCCTTGGATGAAGGTGAAGGGAGAGGTGTAGGCGCAGGTTTTACACCTCATGCGGTAACAAGGAAAGGTGCTGGGAGTGGAGGGTGCGTTGGCAAGGGGTGTGGACCTAACAAGAGAGTCATGGAGGGAATCGTAAGGGATTGCATTTTTAAAGGAGCAGGGGTAGGAGGAGGTGTAGTCAAGGTAGCCACAGGAGTCTGTCGGTTTGAAGTAGATGTCCATGTTGAGTCGGTCGCCGACAACCTCTCCTTCGAATCCTCCCATGGGTACCAACTATGCCTGCCTCTTCATAAGGTACATGGAACAAGCCATCTTCCGTAGTTACACAGGCACTACCTCCCACTTTTTCCTCCGCTACATTGATGACTGTATGATGTGCTCCATGAGGAGGTTAAACGGTTTATCAACTTCACCAACACCTTCGTCTCCGACCTCAGATTCACATGGACCATCTCCAACACCTCCCTCCCCTTCATGGACCTCTCTGTCTCCATCTCTGGTGACCGATTCAACAAAGACATCTACAGAACAATCTTGATTATCCAAAAGAGGCGGATGAGGAGTATTTTGTTTGGATAACTGATTGATCGGATAACTGATCTGATCGTAAACAAAGGAAGCATTCTCAAGTGTAAATGGAATCCCGTGACACAATGCCTCATCAGAAGCACTGACATGTGTGTTACACCAGTCAACATGATCAAATCAAAACAAGGACATTGATGATGGCAGATAATTTTGAAAATGATTAAAATAGATTGAATTGTTCCATGAATCAAATGTAAGTATTTTAAAAAAAGGTCAAAGTAAATCGGAGCTACCCAGATAACTCTGAACATTTGCAAGTGCAGTCTCTTCCCTTTAATGCCAAGACATAGTTTAAGATACTACAACATGAGTATAAGGTTGTACATGTGCTACAGTAAACTTCCTGAAAGAGTTTTAATAACATTTTTTATCAGTACTGAGATGCTAAATTGAATTTGTACTGCATTGTTGGAAACCGGCTTCCCATTTTGAACACAAACAATTGTATCTACGCTGGGAATACTGGAAACGGATGTCACGGTCACACCATTATAACTTGCTTCGTTCTCGATGATGACCAGGTTTTGACAATAACAGTAAAGACATTTGCATTGTCAACACAGCCCCAATAACTGTCTACTGATTTAGTTTGGCATTTGTCAATCATCCATTGGGAAAGTGATTTCCTTTGTGATGGTTATTAGCATCTCCAGCACATTATCACAGAACATCGGGAATTTACTGAAAATTCTATGATCTTTTGCTGCGCCACATTTTTATAAGGAACACCGAGGTGCGAAATTGAATTTGTCCTGCATCGTTGGAAATAAGTTTTCCATTTTAAACACATACAGTTGTATCTATGCTGGGAATACTGGCCGATGATGACGGAAAATAGATATCCCCAGAAACAAAAATTGAAAATATTTCACCAGAAAAACTAATTCGGAATGTGAGGAGCGGCAATCCATTTGTAAAATCCTTTCCTGCTGGAGGGTATTTTCACTGTAGAGTTTGTCAGCAGTTTAAAAAAATATATGTTTGAAAAAAACAAATTTTTTTTTGATATTATAAATACAAAACAAAACAATTCAAAACAATACAAAGAAACCCACTATTTACATAAATAAAAAATAACAATCATGACAGAAATAATAATAATAATAATAATAATAATAATAATAATAATACAGCTCAATGAAACAAAGTAAAAGATCTTTGAGAGCATAAATTTGTACATATTCATGTGTTCATAGTTCCTCCATTCTGGATACCAGATTCACTAAACAGAATCATCATGGCTATATCAAGGCCCTTATTAGAATGGCAGACAAATCTGTACCCAAGTAATCCAAAAAGGGTCACTGTGTCTTCTAAAAGTTCTCAGTTTTATGGTGCACCATACTTATAAGAAAATCAAAAGAGATATGTTCCGTGACTAGCTTACGCCAGCCGACAGACATCCACCCTAACAGAATGTTCTTTTTTGCACAAAAAGTGAAGATGCTGAAAAACATTTTTTGTGTGCGTCTAATGGAAGTGGATTATCTAGGCCAAGTGGATTATCAAGGCCATCTCCACCTCTGGAGAAAGTGAGGGCTGCAGATGCTGGAGATCAGAGCTGAAAATGTGTTGCTGGAAAAGCGCAGCAGGTCAGGCAGCATCCAAGGAACAGGAGAATCGTGTTTCGGGCATAAGCCTGAAGAAGGGCTTATGCCCGAAACGTCGATTCTCCTGTTCCTAAGATGCTGCCTGACCTGCTGCGCTTTTCCAGCAACACATTTTCAGCTCTCATCTCCACCTCTATCCCCAAGACCCTCTCTATTTTGCCTACCACAGCACTCCAGTTTGCCTACAGCCAGTGGCAGGACCAAAGACAATGAATGAGCATACCCATACTCATTTTGCATTTAGGACACATTGGAGATACTCCCACTTTAAATTTTGAAAGGCACTTGAGAGCCATGTGGACCTGTGGAGAATTTTCTATTGCAAGGCATGGGTCCTGTTGCAAATTAAGATCCTCCTTTCACTTTCCCAGATATCCTCCCATACTTAAGAAGAATTCTCAATGTCCAGCTCTCTCTCCCAGACCTTAAGAGCCGTTCGGACTTGTCTGAGGGGCCCTTTCTCAATAGGTGATAGACATTGCTGACAGAAAGTGTGTTCTCAGCACTCAGCACCCTCTTCTCTGTGTCAGAACTATAAGGCGTCTCTTTTTGTATGAAATTTCTAATTTGAAGAAAAATGGAAGACATCCCTACTGGGTAACTCAGAGTCTGAGTCAACTGGTCAAAAGACATCAGTATATTCTCCTCGAATAAATCACCCAAGCAAGACACACCCCTAGCTGCCCATAGTTTAAATCCCGAGTGCATCATCTCCAGCTGAAAACCCAGCATACCAACTATGGGTGCAAAAAATGATATTTTGGCAATATTGCCCTCACTCTGATGCATTGCCCTCCATGTCTATCCAGTATTAATAACTATTGAACTATGGCAATATCCCTTAACTGTCCTTATTTTATCCAAGAACAGCAAACTAGTAAGGGGGCATCTTGCCTGAGATGCTTCAATGTCCAACCATAATGAAAAATCACACAACACTAGGTTATAGTCCAACAGGTTTAATTGGAAGCACACTAGCTTTCGGAGCGTCGCTCCTTCATCAGGTGGTAGTCACCTGATGAAGGAGCGACTCTCCGAAAGCTAGTGTGCTTCCAATTAAACCTGTTGGACTATAACCTGGTGTTGTGTGATTTTTGACTTTGCACACCCCAGTCCAACACCGGCATCTCCAAATCACAACCATAGTGAGTGAGAGACCCCCGGGCCTTGTCATTCACATAAGATAGCAATGAGCTTAATTGATAGTTTTTGATATCTGGGAGGTACACTCCTCCCAGTCTGTAGGGTAGCTACAGTTTAGTTAGTTTAATACGGGGTCAGTGCGATACCAGATAAAGGAACTGAACCAGTCGTTCAGTCTTCTAAATGTTTGCTTAGTAAAAAGCAGAGGAAGCATTCGCATAGGATGCAGCAGGTGGGGAGAATGTTCATTTTAACGAGGGCTATCCGACCTAGCCAAGAGATCGGAAGCGCCTCCTAGCTTTGAAAGTCTTGTTTGGTTCTGTCAAATAAATGGACAAAATTGGTTTTAAATAGCTAAACAAAGAGGGAGTAATAAATATACCTAAGTAGAGAAAGCCTTCCTGTGACCACTTAAAGGGAAATCGAAATTTGGCCTCAGGACCAGACATTTTCGGGAGACCACCCATGGGCATGGCTTCTGATTTTGCAAAGTTGAACTTGTAACCCGAGAATCCGCCAAACAAATTAATACATTGTATCATGAGGCACCAAAACTGTTAGGTTTGATATAAAGACAAAAACGTCATCTGCATACAATGCAATCTTATGTAACTTTGTCCCCACTTCTGGAGCAGTTATATTTAGATCCCACGTATTGCCTCCACCAGCAGTTCAATCATCTATGTAAAAAGCAACGGTGACAAGGGACAACCCTGTTGACTGCTCCTAAGAATATAGAAATTGCTTGACCGCACATCATTGGTGAGAACTACGGCAAGAGGGTCACTACACAAAACCTTTACCCAGTTGATAAATACCCAGGTCAAACCGCCCTAAAAAGATATGGCTACTTGACCTGTTCAAATGTTTTCTCCGCATCGAGAGAGAATACTAACCCCTGTACCAATTGTTGTTGAAATACTTGGATCATATTAAGTAACCTCTTGACATTATTCGACGATCTGCGAGCTTTTATAAAACCTGTCTGATCCTCCTTAATGATGGCAGGCAGCATAGTTTCTAATCTTAGTGCAAGAGTCTCAGATAGGAATTTGAAATTGACATTCAGGAGATGGGCCTATCGGAAGCACAATCCTTCAGGGCCTTCCTTTTTTTAAGGATAAGAGAGATGTTTGCCTCTTTTAAAGATGGCAGGAGAAGGCCATGACTATGTGAATTGTTAAAAATGCTAAGCATCGTTCCTGATAGTGTATTTATAAATTCCATATAAAGCTCACTGGGACGTCCATCAGGACTGAGCGCCTTTCCATTCTGAAGCTGCCTCACAGCCTCCTGTGCCTCTTGCACTTACAGTGGGGCATTAAGGAGAGACTTGTGTTTGGTGGTCACTCCCAGGAGATCCAAATTCTTTAAAAAAGACTCCATCCTAGCCCGCCCATCCTCACAACTTTCAGACTGGTATAGTTCAGAGTAAAATTTCCAAAATGCCCAGTTAATCCTTTGGAATCATGGGTTAAATTTCCAGTATTTTCCCTGATCGAGGTAATGGCTTGGGGAGTACTCCTTTTCCTGACAAGATATGCTATGTACTTGCCTGGCTTTTCCCCATGCTCAAACAACCTTTGCTTTGCAAATGTAAGCTCCCTCTTAGCTGTCTGTGTGAGCATGGAGTTCAGTGTGGACTGAAGCGCTGTGATCCTCTGCAGTTTAGCCAACAAAGGCCTATCAAAGTATGCCTTTTCAGCTGCCTTCAAATGTGTTTCAAGCAAGTGTTGCTGTTCACCCTTCTGCCGTTTCTTACTGGCAGAAGAGGAAATAACTAACCTCCTACCATAGGCTTTAGCAGTTTTCCAGAGAATAGATAGATTACATGGTCAGCCTGAATTAATATCTTAAGAAGCCCTGAATTCAGTAGAAAGAATTCAGTAAACTTGCTATCCTTAAGGATGAAGGGATCCAGTCACCAGTGCCTCGAACCAACCATAATAGGTTCCGTACCTTACTCTTGACCATGAGGTACACTGGAGCGTGATCAGAAATATGCTATTGTCAATTGTACATGACACTACTAAGCCCAAATGCGCTGCGGGAATCAAAAAGAGATCAATCCTGTGTATGGCATTTGTGCAGATTTGAGAAAAACATAAAATCCCTGCCAGTAGGGTGAAGGTGCCTCCAAACATCTACCAGTCCTAGTTCAATACACAATTCCCTTAATTGCTTAGATCATGAAGATACCGTGGGGGTTTTGAGCAATCTGTCTACTGTAGGATCTATTAGACAATTAAAATCCCCTCCTACGATAATATGCTGAGATGCAAGGTTAACCAGTTTAGAAAGTGAGCCTATCAAGAACTTAAGGCAGTGGGCCGGCAGACAATAAACCATTAAGATCCTGTATTCTTCCTCATTTATCAAAGCTTTAAGGATTACAAATCTCCTGTGTGTGTCTTTAATACACTCTAACAACTGAACTAGGAGATTCTTCCTAACAAGTGTGGCAACTCCTTACTCCTAGTATTGAAAGATGAGAAATAAACCCGGTCATACCCATTTTGTTGCAGTTTCATCTAGGTGTGTTTCTTACAATAAGGCAACATCCATCCTCTCCCTTTTAAGACTGGAGAGTGCTTTTTTCCTCTTGACCAGTGAATGATTCCCCTTAATGTTCCAGGTATACCACTTGAACACATCCTTAGCCACAACCTTCTATATCACCATTTAAACTCCAGAGAGGAAGAACTCAAACCGCGAATCACCAAGTTTCAGTACAAGAAAGTCCACAAAGCACAAAAAGTACATAAACTAAAACAGCTATAACTAACAAACCTACAAAACTTGCAAAAAACTATGAACACCAAAAACAGAAAAGCAAAAACGCGACAAAGGCACTGATTAGAGGAATTTACCCCCATTTAATACCTTCACATACCAAAATTCTACTAACCATCCCAACCATCCTCTTAACTCCTACCAGCTCGGGTTGCACCACAAACACAGGCAACCTAGGATAAAGTAGCAAAACAAAATAAGAAAACAAACCAAGATTAGTAATATACACAAGTAAGTTAAAAGTAAATACTTCGGGGGATCCAAGATGGCGGCGACCCAGTAAGACTGAGTCTATAGTGCTCCTCCCAAGACTTGGGCACAGTGGGTCACCTACCCCCTACCAAGCTCACCAAATCATTTATAAATCATTTTTAATAGTTTAGTAACTCAATTAGTTGTGTAATATTATATTTAAGCAACTTTATCCTAAGTTAAAATGACTAAAGGGAAGGGAGCCCGCAGCTCTCAGCAAGCAGGAACCCCTCCCCCACACTCTCCAGCTGCAGCAGAGGCGTCCACAGCCGCCCCGGGGGACTTACCAACAGTAGCAAGCCTTGTGGAAATGCTTTCCAAGCTTGACTCGAAGATCGATGCCTTTATCGTCGAATCCAGAAATCGTTGGGAGTCGCTCTCGGCCGCGCTGCAGAAGCACGACCGTGAAATTGAAGAAATTCAACGCCGAGTCGGAGGGGCGGAGTTAAAGGCCGCGACCTCGGAGACAACCGCTCAATCGGCCGTGGATCAGGTCCGGACTCTGGAGCAGCGAGTCCGGACCTTGGAAAATCATATTGACGACCTCGATAATCGAGGTCGCCGAAAAAATATTTGTTTGCTGGGCCTTCCCGAACGGGAAGAGGAAGGCCAGCTTACAGCATTCCTGGAGCAGTGGCTGCCACAACTTTTAAATCTGCAAGCTGGATCAGGCCAGGTAAGGGTGGAATGGGCCTACCGGGTAGCAATACGCGGGCCCGGCTCGAACCAGCGCCCACGCCCGGTCCTGTTCCGGCTGCAGAGCTACAGGGAGAGGCAGATACTCCTAGAAGCCTCTAGAAATCTCGGAAAAGACCCCCAAGCTATGATCTACAAAGGATTCAAGATCATGCTATTTCAGGACTTTTCCCCGGCTCTGGTTCGAAAGAGGAAGGCATTCGACGAGGCGAAGAAGCGTTTAAGGGACTTAAATGTTCAGTACTCCTTACGCTACCCAGCGATGTTACGTTTTAACCATGAAGGATCCGTATATAACTTTGGATCACCAGAAAAGGCTAAGGAATTCTTGGACTCTCTTAGATAAACTGTAGGACATAATGGATGTTGGTCTGCCTTTCCCCCCCCCCATATAAAATGGTTTATATCCCCTCCCTTTTTTTTTCTTACCTTACTGCTTAATATTATCATGGGGGGTGGGGAGAGGGATTTGATTTTCTCCCCCCCCCCCCCCCGGAGTTGTTTTCTGTTATTATTTTATGTATATATGAGGGATGTATGTATATGTGTGTGTGTGTATATGTATATATATATATATGTGTGTGTATGTATATATATATAAGCTGGGGGATTTGGTTAATGTTGGTGGGGGGAGGTGGTTACCTTATTCGATTTTACCTCTGTCTTTAGGAGCGGGGTTGTTTTTCCCTTCGTTATTTTGTATTATCATATTTAATTATTATTTGTTGAACTGGTAATTTTATAGTTATATGTTTATATATGGTATTAACATTACCAAATATACCCAGGTGTTGGTATGGGTGGGGGTGGGGTGCTCACTGTTAACTCTAGCTTTGTATTATATTTGAATTTTCCTCATTTTATTGAGGAGTGCCTGGGTCAAGGGTGGGGCATTGGTTGGGAGAGGATATGAGGGATTTTTGGAGAGGAAGTGACGCCCCCTGGGAACAAGGGGGGAAGTCTCCACTTAGATACATTTTATATTTTTTTTATTTAGAAATAGTTTTTTACTGTATTGTTGTGGGTGTATTAAAGAGGCTTTATTTTTGTAAATTTTACATGTTCAATGCTCGGGATGTTCTGGATAGGGTTCCCCCTCCCGAGGGGTCTCGGATTGGCCCAGAGGATTATGATTGATCAGTCGGTTAAGTGGTGCACCTGGAATGTCAAGGGGAGTAATTCGCCACTTAAAAGGAAGAAAATATTATCAAATCTTAAGAAGGAAAGAGTTGATATAGCTCTCCTACAGGAGACACACCTGTCAGATAAAGAACACTTGAAATTACGACAGGGCGGATTTGATCAGGCCTTTTTTTCTTCTTTTAGCTCAAAAAGCAGGGGAGTTGTTATTCTTGTTCGGAAGAATTTCCCTTTCAAAATCCTAAAGCAGATAAAAGACGAATCTGGACGATATATCTTGATTAAAGCCCTCATAAATGGAGAGGAATATGGGATTTTAAATTTGTACTGCCCCCCCGGCACACCCCTTTAAATTTATAACGGAAGCCTTTTCAAAATTGATAGCTTTTGATGCCCGTCATATAATTATAGGGGGAGACTTTAATTGTATTATGGATCCGGAAATAGACAGGATTCTCAAGAGTACTGCAGGAGTATCTCCCAGATCTAGACAATTGATGGATCTGAACAAAGAATTAGGATTAGTAGATGTATGGAGATGTCTTCATCCACAGGGTAGAGATTTTTCTTTCTACTCTAATCCACATAAATGTCATACCAGAATTGATATGTTTTTTGCCCCCTCGATTTTTTAAAATTACATATCATCCTGTAAAATAGGTAATATAGCAATTTCTGACCACGCTGCTGTATATATGGAAACTAAGGCGAGGAACAGTGGGACATCCCCTTGGCATTGGCGTATGGACCCCTTCTTAATGAAAGATAGTAAATTTGTAAAGTACTTCTCTCAAGAATTTAAAACTTTTTTAGAAATTAATTCAGGTACAGCTAGCAACCCGTCAATGATGTGGGAGACCATCAAAGCTTACACGCGAGGCTTGATCATCTCCTACTCAGCGACTCAGAAGAAATTAAAGGGAGAACAACAGCGTCTGCTTGAAGCCCGCTTAAAGCGGCTGAAACAGCATACACTGATAGACCTTCTATTATTAAATTGCAAAGGATTACAGCTCTTAGGACAGCTCTAAATACTACACTTACTCAAACGGCTAAGAGGGAAATATTATTTGCAAAGCAAAGGTTATATGAATATGGCGACAAACCAGGTAGATACTTAGCATTTCTTGCAAAGAAAAAAAAGGCCCCTCAGACTATTATATTTATCAAGGAAAGTATGGGTATTTTGACTCATGACCATAAAAAGATTAATGCGACCTTTAGAGAATTCTATTCTGAGTTATATAAATCACAGGATTGTGAAGATAGGACGAAGAGGATGCAGTCATTTTTTAAAAATTTGACTTTTCCAGACCTAACTCCGGAACAAGTATCGGTCCTAAATGCTCCTCTTACACCCCAAGAAATAGTTGATGCAATTAGGCACCTTCAAAATGGTAAGGCACCGGGCCCAGATGGCTTTCAAGCTGAATTCTATAAAGAATTTACAGAAATACTGGTTGGTCCACTTATGGACATGTATAACTATGCATATAGTCAGGGCTGTCTCCCGCCTTCGCTGAAAGAGGCAAATATCTCTCTTATCCTTAAAAAAGGAAAGGACCCAGAAGATTGTACATCATACAGACCAATATCCTTGCTAAATGTAGATTTTAAAATCCTCTCTAAAACGTTAGCACTGAGATTAGAAAGGATACTGCCACATATTATAAAGGAGGATCAGACGGGGTTTATTAAGGGCCGTAGATCATCCAATAATGTTAGAAGGGCTCTGAATATGATTCAAGCTTGTCATCAGGGAAAGATACCAGGAGTAGTGGTTTCATTAGACGCGGAAAAGGCATTTGATAGAGTCGAATGGTCATATTTGTTTTACATATTGGAGAGGTTTGGTGTTGGACAGGTGTTTACCAAATGGATCTCAACATTGTATAGTGATCCCAAAGCAGTTGTGGTTACCAATGGATTAGGCTCGGATAGCTTCAGTGTGGGTAGGGGCTGCCGTCAGGGATGTCCCCTCTCGCCATTGTTATTCACGCTAATAATTGAACCACTAGCAGAAGCTATACGAGCTGATCCTAATATAGTGGCCCCAAGGATTGGTACAGGTAAATATAAAATTACCCTTTATGCAGATGATGTTCTTCTATTCCTCAGTAACCCTTTGATGTCCATACCTCGCTTAATCCAAGTTATTAATACATTTAGTGCATTCTCAGGCTATAAAATTAATTTTTCAAAATCGGAGGCTATGCCAATGGGTGGCCTTGCTGTGATACCCCGCTTAGCGGACGGTTCCCTTTTTCCCTTTCGCTGGTCCCTGGAGGGTTTCTTATATTTAGGCATTTTTATTACTCCAGTATTTGGTCAGTTGTATAAGGCTAATCTTGTGTATTTATTGGAAAGGATAAGGCAGGACCTCCAGCGATGGGGAGACCTGCCAATTTCCTGGTTGGGTAGAATAGCATTAATCAAAATGAATATCCTGCCCCGTCTCCTATATCCTATGAGAATGCTTCCGGTGATGCTGCCGAGGACGGCTTTATGTAAATTATACGGCTGGCTGAGTTCCTTTATCTGGAATCATAGGCGGCCCCTCATTAAGCTGAAGAAGCTACAGCTTCCACAGGCAAGGGGTGGATTGGACTTCCCAGATTTTAGGAAATATCAATTAAGTTCCCTATTAAGTTACATAGCTGATTGGGTCTTGTCTGATCCACAATCAATCTGGTTGGACAGCGAGGCTTCTCAAGTAAAATACCCACTTATTAACCTTTTATTCTCAGACAAGAGGAAAATCATTACAGATCACTGTAAAAACCCTATAATACTGAATACAATCAAGGCTTGGAATATAATGCGGCAAAATGAGGGTAATTCACATAAAACATCCCCCTATGCACCGATAGTGGGAGCATGGGGATTCCAACCGGGGTTAACAGATGCCACTTTTAAACTCTGGAGATCCAGGGGTATCTCATGTCTCGGGGATTTATTTAAAGATGGGGTCCTGATGTCTTTCGGACAGCTGCGTCAGAAATTCGGATTACCCAATGGAGACCTCTTTCGATACTTCCAAATTCGAGATTATATACAGAAGAAGACTACGTTATTAGATAGTTTTTATAAATCCGATAGAGAATGTAGTGTCCTACGACCAGTGGGGGTATCTTCCGTCAGTAATATTTATCATTTACTACATGATGAAGTATCGGGAGATATGGATAATCTGCTTAAAACATGGGATCAGGATCTGGGACTAGAAATCTCCACAGAAACGTGGAATGATATCTGGGAAAATGCTAGAAGAATTACTATTTGTAACAGAACCCAGGCTATCCAGCTGAAGATACTTCATAGGGCCCATATAGCACCGGTTCGATTGGCAAAATTTAAGGCAGGAGCATCTCCAATGTGTCCTAAATGCAAAATAGAGGTGGGCACTCTTGTACATTGCTTATGGACCTGTCATAAGATCCGTAGATATTGGACTAAAGTAGCAAGTACCCTGACAGAAATTTTAGGAACGGAAATTAAAGTGGACCCCGTATCTCTCCTCTTGGGCTTTTCGAACTTTCCCTCCCTGGACACGTACGGGAAGAGACTATTTTCTATTCTTTCTTTCTGTGCAAGGAAAAATATTTTGATGAACTGGGTGGCGGAGGGCCCCCCTGGACTTTCAAATTGGCACAGACTAATTATGGAATGTATTCCCCTTGATTTCCTTACAAATATGGTGCACCGAAAGACCGAATTATTTTATAAAATATGGCAGCCCTTTTTGAATTACATAAATACAGATATTTCGGCTATCCTAACAAGGGCTTTTATATAATTGAGACTACAGACCTGGCTGGTCCGCGGCCCCTCGGGGGAGGAATCCCGCACGAATACGGGTTTTATCATATCTGATGCTAACACATCCCGAGCATGTAAGAGACTTAAATATACACCCTGGTTAGTTGTAGGTTAGATTAGCAGATAGTTGAGTTTTGTTTGTTTGTTTGTTTTTTCTTTTCGGTTTTTTTGTTGTTTTGTTTTTTTTTGTCAAATTTTGGCTATTGTATATTTGAGCTAATTGTATATCAATGTTTATATCTGAGAGTTTTGTTTATTTTTATAAACTTGTAAAAATGTTAAATTTCTAATAAAAATATCTATAAAAAAAACGTAAATACTTCACCCATCCCGAGTGGTCCCTCACTTAATTTAGAAATTAAAGGTAAATACTCTATCCATTCCAAGCAAAACTTAACACAACTTATTACTAACAAAAGGAGACTCCACCAAGTCCCCTCTGAAGAAGGACAAACCCGAACAACTCTGTTATCTGTGCCTATTCAATCGTCCGGCTTAAGTCAGCATACCCACAAAGTTCCTCGCTTTCTCCGGCGAGTCAAATAAATGTACAGATCCATTATGATTAATCTAAAGCACCGCTGGATAAGAGTACTGGATCCCAAGGTTTCTCAATCTCTTCTTATTGCCATCATAGGACTACCTCTTCTGGATCACTGCCGTTGAAAAGTCTTGGAAAAACATGAGCCTGGACCCCTTGCATACCAAGACCCTTACCTTGGGCTCTGGAAGCTTTCATGACTCTCTGTTTTTATAATGATAACCCCACTGGGCTCTCTCGATCTTTATCCTTCCCTTTTCAGCCACCAAACTTCAGAATTCTGGGAACCACTTGTCAAAGAATTCCATTGGCCACTCACCTTCCGTTCCCTCCAGCATGCCAACAATATGAAGATTCTTTCTTCTGCCCCTGTTCTCAAGATCATCCACCAGATCCAGCAAACCATTGACCTGTGTTTCCAGTGCTTCAATGCGATTTTTGGATGAATCAGCCTCTCCTTCCACCCCACGACCTGGCGTTTGAGGTCATCAGTCCTTTTCCCCAGGTCTTCCAGCTGCTGTTTGTGTTTTTGCAGCATAACAGAGACCGTGGCCAGCTTTTCCTCGATCTTTTCTTTGATCTGCTTCCCAGGACTTCACAAGATTTGGTGAGCTCCTCAACCAAGGCCTGGTGAGTAAGCAAGCCTGCCACTTCAGTGGATTGAGCCACAGCCCTGGCCCTGAGTGAACTCCCTCCTTTCTTTGGCATACTCCAGCAGCAAAACCGAAGTGAAATTTTCAGGTTCTGCAGCTGTTTTTTTATTCACAGTAACATGGATGGGACAGGTTCCAGCTCTGTCCTGCTGATGTTGTGGCGTGGAGACCAGCAATGTAATCCTCCTAGGTTGCCGCCATCTTGGATCCTCTTATCAGCATTTTATCACATTATGAAATGAAAACCACTCAGTAAAAATGTTACCGCAAAATATCATTTAGCACAATGGAAAGTATATGATTATCTTTGCAATAAATCCTGGTGCAGTACATTGTTTTCAGATTAAGGACAATTTCTTAGTGGCAGCGGCAGTGGGTAATTTATAAATGAAATACTTCAACAAATGATCTTGTAGTTCGTTACCATATCTGTTGGATGAAGGAGGAAGGGAGGGAGGGAGGGAGGGAGGAAGGAAGGAAATAAATAAATAACAGAGGCAGAGCAGGAGAGGAGTTGCTGAGTTCACTGGTGGGCAGTCTGTCTTGGAAAGAGAGTTTCTGCAGGGAATGACAGAGCCCAGTTTCCGATCTCAAACTTCTGGACCTTGAGATCTTGTTCAGGTAATCCGAAATTCGGATAATTGATGTTTGGATAACCGAGGTTGTTCTGTACTTCAAATATTCTCCACTTCCTGCACCTCTGCCCTTGAACCCCATCCCTCCAACTGCAAAAAGACAGAATTCCCTGGTCCTCACCTTCCACCCCATTAATCTCTGGATACAGCACATTATCAACCGCAATTTCCGCCATCTTCAATCAGACCCTACCACCAAAGGTATATTTCCCTTCCCACCCCTGTGTTCCGCTGAGACCATTCTCTCCACGACTCCCTTGTTAGGTCCACACACCCCCACCAACCCACCCTCCAAAGAGGGCAGATTTACCTGCGCCAAATGAGGTGTAAATCCTGCGCCCACATCTCCCCACCCCGCACCCCCCCTCCCCCCCGCACCAACACCCTACCTCTGTCCAAGGCCACAGAGGATCTTTTCACATCCGGCAGAGATTGTCCTGCACATCCACCAACCTCATCTACTGCGTCCGTTCCTCTCAATTCAGTCTCCTCTACATTGAGGAGACAGGACACCAACTCATGGAATGTTTCAGGGAACATCTCTGGGGCACACGCACCAAACAACCACACCGCCCTGTGGTCGATCACTTCAACTCCCTCTCCCCCTCCCCCAAGGGCATGCAAGTCCTGGGCTTCCTCCACCAACAAATCAAAGCCACACACTAACTGGAGGAAGAACACCTCATCTTCCACCTTGGGACCTTTCAACTACATTGCATTAACATTGACTTCACTAGTTTCCAAATCTCCCTTTCCTCCACCTCATCCCAGATCCAACCCCCCAATTCGGCACCGCCCCCTTGATATGTCCTACTTGCCCATCTTCCTTCCCAACTATCTGCTTCACCATCCCTACCAACCTATCACAATTGCCACCTATCTGCGTACACCTATTGCCTTCCCACCTACCTTCCCCCCATTCCTATCCCCAGTGCCGTTATTTATCTCTCATCTCCCTTCCCCCTGCACATTCCTGAATAAGCACTTATGCCCAAACCATCAACTTTCCTGCTTCTTGGATGCTGCCTGACTGTCTGTGCTTTTCCAGTGCCACCCTTTTCAACACTGACTTCTCCAGCATCCGCAGTACACATTTTCTCCCAGAACAGAAAAGGAGAATGCTCTTGGTAAACAGAGCCACAGTAAACCTTAAGCCGATTTGACACCTTGACAGGTCAAATGCAAGAGAAAGTTTACAGTAAGTGGCAGGACGTTTGGGGTGCAAATTCTTACCTCGCTGGAACTGGCAACACAAGTGGATAAGGTAGTAAAGAGGGTATATGGCGTGCTTGCCTTTATCAGCCAGAGCACTGAGTATAAAAGTTAGCAAGTTATGTAGCAACTGTACGACTTTAGTTAGGCTACATTTGGAATATTGTGCGTAGTTCTGGTCACCACACTATAGAAAGATGTGGAGGCTTTGGAGCGGCTACAGAAGAGACTTACGAGGATGTTGGCTACATTGCCTGAGCTACGAGCTAATTGGCACAGGGTCAATAAGATTTTTTTTTTGTAAATATATTTATTTGCAATTTTTTTAACTTTACAAGTTGAAAAATACACATGTCAGTATAATAAAAACAAAAAAACACAAATTACAATACAACTGCTATCTACCAACTACTAACCCTATAATACAAAACAAAGAAAAACAAAAAAAAACAAATAAAAAACCACAGCTATGCTCGGCGCAAAGTTCCCAAACAAAGGAACGGGAGCATTGTATATATACCGGTTTTAACTCAGGACACCTCCTCCAGGACCCAGGGCTTGACAAACCTAACCATTCTGGTTAGACAAACGCCCTAGTTAGGATAACTGACAAATCTATATCCAAATAACTCAAGTAGGGCTGCATGTCTTATAAAAATGGTCTATAACACGGTGCACCATGTTTGTAAAAAAATCCAAGTCCATAATTAATTTCTGCCATCCCAGCAAGTCTGGCGGGTTCTCAGACACCCAATTCATCAAATATTCTTCCGTGCACAGTGTGCAAGAATATTAAATAGTTTCTTCCCATGCCCGTCTAAAGATGGTAAATTTGGTAGACCTAAGAGGAGAGATATCGGGTCTACTTTGACTTCAGTCCTCAATACCCTCTCTACCTCTCCTGCCACAGCGCTCCAATAAACACGGAGCCTGTGGCATGTCCAGAAGCAATGGGTAAGAGTACCTACACTTATTTTACATTTGGGGCACATTGAAGATGCCCCTTTTTAAACTTCGCCAGACGGTCTGGTGCCAGATGAGTCCTGTGCAGAACATTTAACTGCATAGCTCATGTCCTATTACAGATTGAGATCTTTTGAGTATTCTCCCATATGTTCTCCCATGTTTCAGAAGAGATCTCCACTCCTAGCTCTTGCTCCCAGGCCTCACATAACCGGTTAATATCCTGCCAGGCCCTGCCACCCAGCAGGCGATAGATGACACTAACCGAAAGGGTGCTTGTGGAACGTAGCAACAACCTCTCTGTATTGGGCTTATAGGGCTTAGTGAGAAGCATTGTCTTCTTCTGGATGAAATCCCTAACCGGAAAAAAACGGAAAAGATCTCTGCTGGGTAACCCGTATTTGCGGCTCAGTTGCTCAAAAGACATCATAACCTCCCCCTCAAACAAGTCTCCCAAACTAGAAACTCCTCTCGCTGCCCATAGTTTGAACCCTGAGTCCATCATCCCTGGTCAGAACCCTGGCATGCCAACTATAGGTGCAAGTGGCGAAGTCTTGGATAAAGTCTTGTGGGCGGCACAGTGGCACAGTGGTTAGCACTGCTGCCTCACAGTGCCAGAGACTCGGGTTCAATTCCCGCCTCAGGTGACTGACTGTGTGGAGTTTGCACGTTCTCCCCGTGTCTGCGTGGGTTTCCTCCGGGTGCTCCGGTTTCCTCCCACAGTCCAAAGATGAGCAGGTCAGGTGAATTGGCCATGCTAAATTGCCCGTAGTGTTAGGTAAGGTGTAAATGTAGGGGTATGGGTGGGTTGCGCTTCGGCGGGTCGGTGTGGACTTGTTGGGCCAAAGGGCCTGTTTCCACACTGTAATGTAATGTAAAATGCATCACCCTCCATGCCTTGACTGTACTAAGGACAATGGGGTTCCGGCAGTGGTCCATAACTATCCTCATCTTACCCATGAACAACAGGTTAACAAGAGGGCACTTTGCTTGGGAGGCCTCAGTATCCCTCCATATTGAGTTTGGATCGTTATCTACCCAATCGCAGACAAATGACAGCAGGGAATTCAATTGATACCTTCTGATGTCTGGAAAATCAACTCGTCCCCCTCCTGTAAGTTAGTAAGTTTGACGAGGGGCTGCCCACGATGCCAGACAAAGGAACCAAACCACCCCATAAGCTTCCGCAGTATTGACCTGGGAAACATTATAGGGAGCATACGCATGGGATAAAGCAAACGAGGAAGAACATTCATCTTAATGAGAGATATTCGGCCCAGTCATGAAATTGGAAGAGCCTCCCATGTCTGGAGATCTCGCCTAATATGGTCGAGCAAGTGAGCAAAGTTAGTCTGAAATAACAGATCAAACTTGGGGGTAATAAAAATGCTTCGGTATTTGAACCCTGCCTGTGACCACTTAAAAGGAAACTTAGGGCCATCTTCAACTTCTGGCACATCCTTAAGGTTTCCCAAAGGCATAGCCTCCGATTTTGCAAAGTTAATCTTATATTCTGAAATAGTGCGAAATGAATTGATACATTGTATCAAATGGGGTACGGAGGTGATCGGGTTCGATAAAAACAGAAGGACATCATCTGCATACAGTGTAATCTTGTGTGCCCTCGATCCCACTTCTGGAGCAGTTATGTGGACGTTCTGACGAATGGCCTCTGCCAGCGGCCCTATCACCAACATAAACAACAACAGTGAGAGGGGGCAGCCTTGCTGACTACCCCGACCAATCCTAAAATTCCCAGACTTCACCCCGTTGGTGATGACCACGGCCAGAGGATGGTGATATAAAATCTCCACCCACCTAGCAAAGACTCCACCCAACCCAAACTTTTTTTTAAGATTAGATTACTTATAGTGTGGAAACACCCTTCGGTCCAACAAGTCTACACCGAGCCTCCGAAGAGCAACCCACCCCCCTATATCTACCACTTCGGGCAATTTAGCATGGCCAATTCACCTAACCTGCATATTTTTGAACTGTGGGAGGAAACCGGAGCAAACCCACACAGACATGGGGAGAATGTGCAAACTCCACACAGACAGTTGTCTGAGGTGGGAATTGAACCTGGGCCTCTGGTGCTGTGAGGCAGCAGTGCTAACCACTGTGCCACTGTGCCACCCATCTAAGACATAAAAAAGATACGGCCATTTCACCTGGTCAAATGCTTTCTCTGCATCTAAGGAAATCACCAACTCCTGAATCGATCATTGCTGACAAACGTGGACCATATTCAGCAACCTTCTAATATTATTAAAGGACCTACAGCCCCTTATAAAGCCTGTCTGGTCCT